>NC_056434.1:35697156-35877156 GCF_018296145.1 Oncorhynchus tshawytscha | reverse complement strand
GACATGTCCTAGCAAACACACTCAAGCAATTATGTCCAAACATTTGCAGCTCACGGAGAAATAGTCCTTACCATCAGATGAGTATCATTGACTGCATGCATCTCTCGATCTTTCCTCACTCTCCTTCTGTGCCTCTTTACCTCTCCTCGATCTTTTTACTGTGTTGTTTTTATCTGGGAATGTTCTGTCAGCTTTTTTTCTATGTGTTCAGGGCAAGCTCTACCATAAATAATAATTATTTCGATCGATCTCTCTCTCTCCTTAAAACATCTGTATGTCCTTCTCTGTGTTTCTCTCTTTTTAAAATATCCCTGTTTTCCTCTCTGAGGCTGAGGAGAGATCTCTACAGGATGAATCTGCCTACTACCTCTGCTCTCCCCAACCCCTCTGTATCTTTGACAGTGTGTATGTGCTCTCTCTCTCTCTCTCTCTCTCCCTCCCTCTCTCTCTCTCAAGACAAATATGAATTAATAGGAGATTCTGTCCCTCTCTACTCTCCAATGCCTCATAATTGCAGGCTCAGTGAGCTTTACATTTGAGTCATTTAGTAGATGCTCTTATCCAGAGCAAATTACAGTTAGTGCATTAATTAGGCAGGACAACCACATGTCAAAGTAAGTACATTTTTCCTCAATAAAGTTGCTATCAGCCTAAATAAATAGATACGGTTGGGGGGGGGGGTGGCTGTGGGATTAGTTAAGATGATATTCTTTAAAGAGGTACTCCTAGCTTTTGGAATAGCGCACTGGTTTGCTTTTAAAAAGTGGTGTATTGGAGCGTAGCTGCTGGCCACATAGAGAATGAACTATATGAGCTTCAGTGCACTGAGTTTTCCCGTGTGTGTGTGTGTGCAGTAAAGCAGAAGATTCTATCTTCTCTTTCTCTCTCTCCAGCAGTTGCACCTCTCCCCCCTCCTCTTCCTTCTCTCTGTGTGTAAAAGAGAATGACTATATATCTTTGTGTTTGTGTGTTTATGCCCTCAGACATTCCTGTGCCATTAGTGACAATTGAGGGGAAGAAACAAGGATTGCACAAAAGTTTCTGTTCTCTCCCAACAAACACTGACAAGTCACCTAACCTACACAGCTCAACACAAGGCTTTTCTGCTCAAACTCAGGCTTGAATGTGTGTGTTTATTGTGTGATCGATCAGCAAATCTATAAATAAAGATGTATAAATATATCTTCATTATTAACCTAACCCATCTAACCGTAATGGAAGTCAGGATGGAATGTCATGTTTAGTGTTGACCTTTTTTTACCTTTCCTAATCGCATAACAACACAGAATAGGTACATCAGAGAGAGAGGATATATGGATGGATGGATGGATGGATGACGGATGGAAGAATGGAGGGATGGAAGGATTCCTGTTGTGCAGAGAGAAGGGGATTATGGGAGCTGAGTGACAGAGATTCAGAAAAGTATGTCACCGAGACACACACACACGCACACACACACACACACACACACACACACACACACACACACACACACACACACACACACACACATGTATTCACCCTGCAGGCTGAAAAGCAGTGGGGATGAGGGATGAGAGGGAGCAGCATGAAAAGGAATCAAGAGGAGAGGTCGTCATAGCAACAATCAGAGAGCATTGCTTTTATTTGAGAGAAAACAAGCACTGCTTCCTATGTTCTCTCTTGAATTTTTCTCCTGTGTCTTTCCTCTATTCACCTCTCCTCTCCTCTAGCTTTCCTTTATTCTCTTCTCATTTCCTCTCTGTGTGTGTGTGTGGTCTACTCACACTGAGTCATGGTTGTAAATCATATGCTCCATTACGATGACCCTTAGTTAGGGCTGAGGTGAAGCATGTTGCAGTGTCAGATCCAGGGAATGATTCATATATCAGAGTAAAGCACTAAAGCATACACACACAGACAGACAAACACTTCTGCCTCTCTAGTAATTCATTTCAGTGTAAGCAAACTGTACATCAGCAGCAGCCTCATGAAGGTGCATCTCATATGAATGAATATGATACAATACAGTATGATACCATGTGATACTTTTGAATCCTTATGGCTCTTTCTCCCTCTTTACCTCCCTGTTCCTCTCGCTCTCTCTCTGCATTGGAATTCTGTCCACAACAGGTGTGCTGGACTGGGGAAGTCCTCAAGGACTTATGACACACCCGCCACAGCACAACACAGCTAAATGGTGTGGTGTGTGTGTTGTAACACTGCAGAGAGAATGAGGGAGAATCTGCTGCCATGGTGACAGGCCCAGCAGTATCTAATAGCAACCGGTTGCTAGGGAGCCTGCATTGGGAGAGGAGTTGGTGTGTGTGTGTGTGTGTGTGTGTGTGTGTGTGTGTGTGTGTGTGTGTGTGTGTGTGTGTGTGTGTGTGTGTGTGTGTGTGTGTGTGTGTGTGTGTGTGTGTGAGGGTTTTGTAATGCATGGTTGAGTTTAGAGAAGAAAATCAAAGCAAGTTATACTGAGTTCTCTTTGGCCTTGTTTATGATGGCTGTTTGGTCACGTTGGCGCTATTTGACACTAAATCCAGTATGGTTTTAAAGAGTGACTGCTCTTAAAATGCTAGAAAGTGTCCAATGTGGTATTGATATCAGTCGGAAACATTTATTATAGTGTCAAAATTGACTGCAAATTAAATAGGATATTTGTGGTCATAGTCACTTCACAATCGAAGAAGGAGGTGAAGGATGTGAAGCGTGAAGGATGTCTGGCGAGACTATGTCAGAGTGGATAAATTGCCTCTCCCCTCCATTCTATTGGCAAATGTGCAATCACTGGAGAAGAAACTGTATGAGTTCCGTTCAAAACTATCCGATCAACGTGATCTAAAAAACTGTAATATCCTGTTTCTCCAAGTCATTGCTGAACAAGGACATGGTAAATTTAAATCAAGCTGGTTTTCTATACAATCAGCAGTACAGAACAGCGGAATCAGGGCGGCTCAACAGCTGGTGTCTCTAATACTAAGGACGTCTCAAGGTTCTGCTCACCTGAGTTAGAATACCTCATGATAAGCTGTAGACCACAGCATTTACCAAGAGAGTAAATGCGCGCTTTCGTACTTCCGGCGCCGACAGAGATGGCCGCCTCGCTTCGCGTTCCTAGGAAACTATGCAGTTTTTTTACGTGTTATTTCTTACACTAGTACCCCAGGTCATCTTAGGTTTCTTTACATACAGCCGACAAGAACTACTGAATATAAGATCAGCGTCAACTCACCATCAGTACGACCAAGAATATGTTTTTCGCGACGCGGATCCTGTGTTCTGCCTTACAACCAGTGTAACCGAGTGGATCACATGCAGCGACCAAAAAAAAAAAACGACTCAGGGAAAGAGGGAAACGAAGCGGTCTTCTGGTCAGACTCCAGAGACGGGCACATCGTGCACCTCTCCCTAGCATTCTTCTTGCCAATGTCCAGTCTCTTGACAACAAGGTTGATGAAATCCGAGCAAGGGTAGCATTCCAGAGGGACATCAGAGACTGTAACGTTCTCTGCTTCACGGAAACATGGCTAACTGGAGAGACGCAATCCGAAGCGGTGCAGCCAGCGGGTTTCTCCACGCATCGCGCCGACAGAAACAAACATCTTTCTGGTAAGAAGAGGGGCGGGGGCGTATGTCTTATGGCCAACGTGACATGGTGTGATGAAAGAAACATACAGGAACTCAAATCCTTCTGTTCACCTGATTTAGAATTCCTCACAATCAAATGTAGACCGCATTATTTACCAAGAGAATTCTCTTCGATTATAATCACAGCCGTATATATCCCCCCAAGCAGACACATCGATGGCTCTGAACGAACTTTATTTAACTCTCTGCAAACTGGAAACGATTTATCCGGAGGCTGCATTCATTGTAGCTGGGGATTTTAACAAGGCTAATCTGAAAACAAGACTCCCTAAATTTTATCAGCATATCGATTGCGCAACCAGGGGTGGAAAGACCTTGGATCATTGTTACTCTAACTTCCGCGACGCATATAAGGCCCTGCCCCGCCCCCTTTCGGAAAAGCTGACCACGACTCCATTTTGTTGATCCCTGCCTACAGACAGAAACTAAAACAAGAAGCTCCCACGCTGAGGTCTGTCCAACGCTGGTCCGACCAAGCTGACTCCACACTCCAAGACTGCTTCCATCACGTGGACTGGGAGATGTTTCGTATTGCGTCAGACAACAACATTGACGAATACGCTGATTCGGTGTGCGAGTTCATTAGAACGTGCGTTGAAGATGTCGTTCCCATAGCAACGATTAAAACATTCCCTAACCAGAAACCGTGGATTGATGGCAGCATTCGTGTGAAACTGAAGGCACGAACCACTGCTTTTAATCATGGCAAGGTGTCTGGTAACATGGCTGAATACAAACAGTGCAGCTATTCCCTCCGCAAGGCTATCAAACAAGCTAAGCGCCAGTACAGAGACAAAGTAGAATCTCAATTCAACGGCTCAGACACAAGAGGTATGTGGCAGGGTCTACAGTCAATCACGGACTACAGGAAGAAACCCAGCCCAGTCACGGACCAGGATGTCTTGCTCCCAGGCAGACTAAATAACTTTTTGCCCGCTTTGAGGACAATACAGTGCCACTGACACGGCCTGCAACGGAAACATGCGGTCTCTCCTTCACTGCAGCCGAAGTGAGTAAGACATTTAAACGTGTTAACCCTCGCAAGGCTGCAGGCCCAGACGGCATCCCCAGCCGCGCCCTCAGAGCATGCGCAGACCAGCTGGCCGGTGTGTTTACGGACATATTCAATCAATCCCTATACCAGTCTGCTGTTCCCACATGCTTCAAGAGGGCCACCATTGTTCCTGTTCCCAAGAAAGCTAAGGTAACTGAGCTAAACGACTACCGCCCGTAGCACTCACATCCGTCATCATGAAGTGCTTTGAGAGACTAGTCAAGGACCATATCACCTCCACCCTACCTGACACCCTTGACCCACTCCAATTTGCTTACCGCCCAAATAGGTCCACAGACGATGCAATCTCAACCACACTGCACACTGCCCTAACCCATCTGGACAAGAGGAATACCTATGTGAGAATGCTGTTCATCGACTACAGCTCGGCATTCAACACCATAGTACCCTCCAAGCTCGTCATCAAGCTCGAGACCCTGGGTCTCGACCCCGCCCTGTGCAACTGGGTACTGGACTTCCTGACGGGCCGCCCCCAGGTGGTGAGGGTAGGCAACAACATCTCCTCCCCGCTGATCCTCAACACTGGGGCCCCACAAGGGTGCGTTCTGAGCCCTCTCCTGTACTCCCTGTTCACCCACGACTGCGTGGCCATGCACGCCTCCAACTCAATCATCAAGTTTGCGGACGACACAACAGTGGTAGGCATGATTACCAACAACGACGAGACGGCCTACAGGGAGGAGGTGAGGGCCCTCGGAGTGTGGTGTCAGGAAAATAACCTCACACTCAACGTCAACAAAACTAAGGAGATGATTGTGGACTTCAGGAAACAGCAGAGGGAACACCCCCATCCACATCGATGGAACAGTAGTGGAGAGGGTAGCAAGTTTTAAGTTCCTCGGCATACACATCACAGACAAACTGAATTGGTCCACTCACACAGACAGCATCGTGAGGAAGGCGCAGCAGCGCCTCTTCAACCTCAGGAGGCTGAAGAAATTCGGCTTGTCACCAAAAGCACTCACAAACTTCTACAGATGCACAATCGAGAGCATCCTGGCGGGCTGTATCACCGCCTGGTATGGCAACTGCACCGCCCTCAACCGTAAGGCTCTCCAGAGGGTAGTGAGGTCTGCACAACGCATCACCGGGGGCAAACTACCTGCCCTCCAGGACACCTACACCACCCGATGCTACAGGAAGGCCATAAAGATCATCAAGGACATCAACCACCCGAGCCACTGCCTGTTCACCCCGCTGCCATCCAGAAGGCGAGGTCAGTACAGGTGCATCAAAGCTGGGACCGAGAGACTGAAAAACAGCTTCTATCTCAAGGCCATCAGACTGTTAAACAGCCACCACTAACATTGAGTGGCTACTGCCAACACACTGTCAATGACACTGACTCTACTCCAGCCACTTTAATCATGGGAATTGATGGGAAATTATGTAAATATATCACTAGCCACTTTAAACAATGCTACCTTATATAATGTTACTTACCCTACATTGTTCATCTCATATGCATACGTTGATACTGTACTCTATATCATCGACTGCATCCTTATGTAATACATGTATCACTAGCCACTTTAACTATGCCACTTGGTTTACATACTTATCTCATATGTATATACTGTACTCGATATCATCTACTGTATCTTGCCTATGCTGCTCTGTACCATCACTCATTCATATATCCTTATGTACATATTCTTTATCCCCTTACACTGTGTATGACAGTAGTTTTTTTTGGAATTGTTAGTTAGATTACTTGCTCGTTATTACTGCATTGTCGGAACTAGAAGCACAAGCATTTCGCTACACTCGCATTAACATCTGCTAACCATGTGTATGTGACAAATAAAATTTGATTTGATTTGATTTGATTTGAGTTTTCATCTATATTTTTGGTAGCTGTCTATTTACCACCACAAACCAATGCGGTTGGCACTAAGACCGCACTCAATGAGCTGTCTTCTGCCATAAGCAAACAGGAAAACGCTCATCTAGACAGGGCGCTCCTGCATTAAAGCCATGGACTTAAATGCAGGGAAACTTAGACCAAATGCAGGGAAACTCTGGACCACCTTTACTCCACACACAAAGATGCGTACAAAGCTCTCCCTCACCCTCCATTTTGCAAATCTGACCATAATTCTATCCTCCTGATTCCTGCTTACAAGCAAATATTAAAGCAGTAAGGGACCGTACATTTGCAATATGGACTTTCTCACCGACCATATGGCAAATGTCAAAATGTTCCCTTCATGTATGGAAGCACCAGTGACTCTGTCAATAAAAAAGTGGTCAGATGAAGCAGATGCTAAGCTACAGGACTCTTTTGCTAGCACAAACTTGAATATGTTCCGGGATTCTTCCTATGACATTGAGTACACCACATCAATCATTGGCTTCATCAATAAGTGCATCGATGACATTGTCCCCACAGTGACTGTACGTACATACTCCAACCAGAAGCCATTACAGGCAACATCCGCACTGAGCTAAAGGCTCACTCTCCCAGGACCTAGGATCAAGAGAGACGCTCAAGTGGTTTAGTACTATATCTCTTGACACAATGATGAAAATAATCATGGCCTCTAAACCTTCAAGCTGCATACTGGACCCTATTCCAACTAAACTACTGAAAGAGCTGCTTCCTGTGCTTGGCCCTCCTATGTTGAACATAATAAACGGCTCTCTATCCACCGGATGTGTACCAAACTCACTAAAAGTGGCAGTAATAAAGCCTCTCTTGAAAAAGCCAAACCCTGACCCAGAAAATATAAAAAACTATCGGCCTATATCGAATCTTCCATTCCTCTCAAATATTTTAGAAAAGGCTGTTGCGCAGCATCTTACTGCCTTCCTGAAGACAAACAATGTATACAAAATGCTTCAGTCTGGTTTTAGACCCCATCATAGCACTGAGACGGCACTTGTGAAGGTGGTAAATTACATTTTAATGGCATCGGACCGAGGCTCTGCATCTGTCCTCGTGCTCCTAGACCTTAGTGCTGCTTTTGATACCATCGATCACCACATTCTTTTGGAGAGATTGGAAACCCAAATTGGTCTACACGGACAAGTTCTGGCCTGGTTTAGATCTTATCTGTCGGAAAGGTATCAGTTTGTCTTTGTGAATGGTTTGTTTTCAGACAAATCAACTGTAAATTTCGGTGTTCCTCAAGGTTCCGTTTTGGGACCACTATTGTTTTCACTATATATTTTACCTCTTGGGGATGTTATTCGAAAACATAATGTTAACTTTCACTGCTATGCGGATGACACACAGCTGTACATTTCAATGAAACATGGTGAAGCCCCAAAATTGCCCTTGCTAGAAGCATGTGTTTCAGACATAAGGAAGTGGATGGCTGCAAACTTTCTACTTTTAAACTCGGACAAAACAGAGATGCTTGTTCTAGGTCCCAAGAAACAAAGAGATCTTCTGTTGAATCTGACAATTAATCTTAATGGTTGTACAGTCGTCTCAAATAAAACTGTGAAGGACCTCGGCGTTACTCTGGACCCTGATCTCTCTTTTGAAGAACATATCAAGACCATTTCAAGGACAGCTTTTTTCCATCTATGTAACATTGCAAAAATCAGAAACTTTCTGTCCAAAAATGATGCAGAAAAATTAATCCATGCTTTTGTCACTTCTAGGTTAGACTACTGCAATGCTCTACTTTCCGGCTACCCGGATAAAGCACTAAATAAACTTCAGTTGGTGCTAAATACGGCTGCTAGAATCCTGACTAGAACCAAAAAATTTGATCATATTACTCCAGTTCTAGCCTCTCTACACTGGCTTCCTGTCAAAGCAAGGGCTGATTTCAAGGTTTTACTGCTAACCTACAAAGCATTACATGGGCTTGCTCCTACCTATCTCTCTGATTTGGTCCTGCCGTACATACCTACACGTACGCTACGGTCACAAGACGCAGGCCTCCTAATTGTCCCTAGAATTTCTAAGCAAACAGCTGGAGGCAGGGCTTTCTCCTATAGAGCTCCATTTTTATGGAACGGTCTGCCTACCCATGTCAGAGACGCAAACTCGGTCTCAACCTTTAAGTCCTTACTGAAGACTTATCTCTTCAGTGGGTCATATGATTGAGTGTAGTCTGGCCCAGGAGTGGGAACGGAAAGGCTCTGGAGCAACGAACCGCCCTTGCTGTCTCTGCCTGGCCGGTTCCCCTCTTCCCACTGGGATTCTCTGCCTCTAACCCTATTACAGGGGCTGAGTCACTGGCTTACTGGGGCTCTCTCATGCCGTCCCTGGAAGGGGTGCGTCACCTGAGTGGGTTGATTCACTGATGTGGTCATCCTGTCTGGGTTGGCGCCCCCCTTGGGTTGTGCCATGGCGGAGATCTTTGTGGGCTATACTCAGCCTTGTCTCAGGATGGTAAGTTGGTGGTTGAAGATATCCCTCTAGTGGTGTGGGGGCTGTGCTTTGGCAAAGTGGGTGGGGTTATATCCTTCCTGTTTGGCCCTGTCTGGGGTGTCCTCGGATGGGGCCACAGTGTCTCCTGACCCCTCCTGTCTCAGCCTCCAGTATTTATGCTGCAGTAGTTAATGTGTCGGGGGCTAGGGTCAGTTTGTTATATCTGGAGTACCTCTCCTGTCCTATTCGGTGTCCTGTGTGAATCCAAGTGTGCGTTCTCTAATTTCTCTCTTTTCTCTCTCTCTCTCGGAGGACCTGAGCCCTAGGACCATGCCCCAGGACTACCTGACATGATGACTCCTTGCTGTCCCCAGTCCACCTGGCCGTGCTGCTGCTCCAATTTCAACTGTTCTGCCTTATTATTATTCGACCATGCTGGTCATTTATGAACATTTGAACATCTTGGCCATGTTCTGTTATAATCTCCACCCGGCACAGCCAGAAGAGGACTGGCCACCCCACATAGCCTGGTTCCTCTCTAGGTTTCTTCCTAGGTTTTGGCCTTTCTAGGGAGTTTTTCCTAGCCACTGTGCTTCTACACCTGCATTGCTTGCTGTTTGGGGTTTTAGGCTGAGTTTCTGTACAGCACTTTGAGATATCAGCTGATGTATGAAGGGCTATATAAATAAATTTGATTTGATTTGATTTGATTTAGAGCTGCTGCTTTCAAGGAGTGGGACTCTAACCCGGAAGCATATAAGAAATCCCACTATGCCCTCCGAACCATTAAACATGCAAAGTGTCAATACAGGACTAAGATCGAATCGTACAACACCGGCTCCGACGCTCGTAAAATGTGGTAGGGCTTACAAATCATTAGGCTACAAAGGGAAGCACAGCCGAGAGCTGCCCAGTGACACGAGCCTACCAGATGAGCCAACCTACTTCTATGCTTGCTTCGAGGCAAATAGCACTGAAACATGCATGAGAGCACCAGCTGTTCCGGATGACTGTGTGATCACACTCTCTGCAGCCAATGTGAGTAAGACCTTTAATAAACAGGTGAACATTCACAAGACTGCAGGGGCAGACGGATTACCAGGATGTGTACTGCGAGCATGCGCTGACCAACTGGCAAATGTTTTCATTGACATTTTCAACCTCTCCCTGTCCGAGTCTGTAATACCAACATGGTTTAAGAAGACCACCATAGTCCCTGTGCCCAAGAACACTAAGGTAACCTGCCTAAATGACTACCGACCCGTAGCACTCACATCTGTAGCCATTAAGTGCTTTGAAATGCTGGTCCTGGCTCATATCAACACCATTATCCCACTCCAATTTGCATACCACCCTAACATATCCACAGATGATGCAATCTCTATTGCACTCCACACTCCGCCCCGAAAGCTCATCACTAAGCTAAGGACCCTGGGACTAAACACCTCCCTTTGCAACTGGATCCTGGACTTCCTGATGGGCTGTCCCCAGGTGGTAAGGGTAGGTAACAACACATCCACCACGCTGATCCTCAACACAGTCCCCTGTTCACTCATGACTGCACGGTCAGGCACGACTCCAACACCATCATTAAGTTTGCCGTTTACACAACAGGGATAAGCCTGATCACAGACAACGATGAAGCAGCCTAAAGAGAGGAGGTCAGAGACCTGGCAGTGTGACAACAATCACTTCCTCAACGTGATCAAGACAAAGGTGATGATTATGGACTACAGGAAAAGGGGGACCGAGCATGCCCCCATTCTCATCAACAGAGCTGTAGTGGAGCAGGTTGAGAGCTTCAAGTTCCTTGGTGTTCACATCACCAACAAACTAACATGGTCCAAGCACACCAAGACAGTTGTGAAGATGGCACAACAAAATATATTCCCCCTCAGGAGACTGAAAAGATTTGGCATGGGTCCTCAGATCCTCAAAAGGTTCTACAGCTGCACAAATAGAGAGCATGGTCTCACTGGTTGCATCACTGCCTGGTATGGAAACTGCTCGACCTCAAGGCACTACAGAGAGTAGAGAGTTTCTTATTCTTATTCGTATTTTTTAAACTGCATTGTTGATTAGGAACTTGTAAGTAAGCATTTCACTGTAACTGTTGTATTCGGAGCATGTGACTAATACAATTTGATTTGATGTGTACTCAGTGCATGCGCTGACAACCTGGCAAGTGTCTTCAATGTAAATAACCTAATTTATGTCCCTCTTACTGCCCGGAATGCCTCTGCTGGTCCTACAGCTATTGTATGCAGTAATCATATGACTATGAACCAGAGTAATACTGTTAGCACTGAGGTGGTGTGCCCTAGTAGGAAGTCTACTTTATGCAGCTCACCCTGCACAAATAAAAATAACCTGAGTAAGTCTACCTCTGCTAAGCTTCCCAGTAAAGCAAGAAAAATAATCAAGCATCCCGGAAAAGTTTTAAAAATAGCCTACATTAACATTTTTAGCTTAAGAAACAAGGTTCATGAAATCAATCATTTGCTAGCAACAGATGAGATTCATATTTTAACTATCTCAAACTCACTTAGATAAAAACTAAAAACCTTTTATGATACAGTGGTAGATACAAGGTTATAACATTTACAGAAAAGACAGAAATGCCAGTGGTGGAGGTGTTGCGGTCTATATTCAGAACCACATTCCTATAAAGCTGAGAGAGGATCTGATGTTAAATACTATTGAAGTAATATGGCTACAGGTTCACCTGCCTCACCTAAAGCCCATTCTGGTGTGAAGCTGCTATAGACCACCAAGTGCTAACAGTCAGTATCTGGATAACATGCTTGATAATGTATATCATATCAACAGAGTTATTCTTTCTGGGTGATTTAAATATTGACTGGCTTTCATCAGGCTGCCCACTCAAGAGAAAGCTTCAAAACTGTAGCCAGTGCCTGCAACCTGGTTCAGGTTATCAATCAACCTACCAGGGTAGTTACAAACAGTACAGGAATGAAATCATCAACATGTATTGATCATATCTTTATTAATGCTGCAGAAATTTGTTTGAAAGCAGTATCCAAAACTATCGGATGTAGTGATCACAATATAGTAGCCATATCTAGGAAAACCGAAGTTCCAAATGCTGGGCCTAATATAGTGTATAAGAGGTCATACAATACGTTTTGTAGTGATTCATATGTTGTTGATGTGAAGAATATTTGTTGGTCCGTGAGGAATTGAAAAATGTTATTGTCTTTGGATCACATTAAATGAAATTTTTCAAATAAGACAAACTCTGCTCCATCATTCATTGAATCAGATGGCTCATTCATCACAAAACCAACTGACATTGCCAACTACTTTAATAATTTTTTTAATTGGCAAGATTAGCAAACTTAGGCATTACATGCCAGCAACAAATGCTGACATTACACATCCAAGTATATCTGACCAAATTATGAAAGACAAGCATTGTGATTTTGAATTCCAGAAAGTATGTGTGGAAGAGGTGAAAAAATTATTATTGTCGATCAACAATGACAATCCACCGGGGTCTGACAACATGGAAGGAAAATTACTGAGGATAGTGGAAAATATTGCCACTCCTATTTACCACATCTTCAATTAAACCTACTAGAAATTGTGTGCTCTCAGGCCTGGAGGGAAGCAAAAGTCATTCCACTACCTAAGAATAGTAAAGCCCCCTCAACTGGCTCAAATAGCTGACCAATCAACCTGTTTCAAATGTTGAGAAAAAAATATGTTTGACCAGATAAAATGCTATTTTACAGTAAACAAATTGACAACAGACTTTCAACACGCTTATAGGGAAGGACATTCAACAAGCACAGTACTTACACAAATTACTGATGATTGGCTGAGAGTAATTGATGATAAAAAGATTGTGGGGGCTGTTTTGTTAGACTTCATTGTGTCTTTTGACATTATCAATCGTAGTCTGTTGCTGGAAAAATGAATGTGTTTTGGCTTTACACCCCCTGCTATATTATGGATAAAGAGTTACCTGTCTAATAGAACACAGAAGGTGTTCTTTAATGGAAGTCTCTCCAACAAAATCCAGGTAGAATCAAGAATTCCCCAGGGCAGCTGTCTAGGCCCCTTACTTTTTCAAGCATTACTAACGACATGCCACCGTTTTGAGTAACGCCAGTGTGTCTATGTATGCAGAAGACTCAACACTATACACGTTTGTTACTTACGGCAACTGAAATTACACTTAACAAAGAGCTGCAGTTAGTTTCAGAATGGGTGGCAAGGAATAAGTTAGTCCTAAATATTTTAAAAACTTAAAGCATTGTATTTGGGTCAAATCACTCACTAAACCTCAACTAAATCTTGTAATGAATCATCTGGAAATGTAGCAAGTTGAGGAGACTAAACTGCTTGGAGTAATCCTGGATCGTAAACTGTCATGGTCTTAACATATTGATACAACAGTAGCTAGGATGGGGATAAGTCTGTCTATAATAAAGCACTGCTCTACGTTCAACACCACCAAGCTCATCACTAAGCTAATGACCTTGTGATTAAAAACCTCCCTCTGTAACTGGATCCTGGACTTCCGGACAGTCCGTCCCCAGGTGATTAGGGTAGGCAACAACACATACAACACAGTTCCCCTCAGGGGTGCGTGCTTAGTTCCCTCCTGTACTCCCTGTTCACCCACGACTGTGTGGCCACGCTCAACTTCAAATATCATCATTAAAATTGCAGATGACACCATGGTGTCAGAGACCTGGCAGTGTGGTGCCAGGACAACAACGTCAGCAAGACAAAGGAGATGATCGTGGACTACAGGAAACAGAGGGCCGAGCATGCCCCCATCCACACATCACTAAAGAATGATCATGGTCCACACACACCAACACAGTTGTGTTTATACCACAATGCAGTTGTGAGCATACTAGGCACTCTATATTACAACATCAGTATGAATATGGATGATATGTTGGCTGAATGCTCCTGGCAGGGACCTATGTCAGCTGGTCTGTCAGAACTTCATGAGCTCCATGACCTTGGGCTAATAGACTTTATACTTTGGCTCTTGCCGGCCCTGTGCAGTATTTTCCTCTTCCGAGTCAGATGATGTTGTGCTTGAGCTTGTTCCTGGCTGAAAGCTTTCCTCCAATGGGTCTACAGGATCTGTACTACTAAAGGTGTGACGAATCATCATCAGCAGCAGCAGCAGAATTAGTCTGTAGGACCTACACTAGTCAGGGATTAGCCAACATATTACTACTTTGTCCAGATCAATACACACTCAAACAAGGTACTATATCCACCCCTCCCTTTTGTGTAAATTGATCATGCATAATAACCTTCATACACACAGCACCTACCCCCAACAGACAGCAGTCGGTCACCCACACCATCCCCTCCTTACTAACTCTGCTTTTCTCCAATTCAGACTTCAAGCCTCCATAATACAAAGGAAACTACAGTAAAAGTTGTAACCTACTTATAAGCACCAACTATGACCTCAAGACACAGACCGTGTTTATGCCTAGCTCCAGCATGTTTATTTACTTGTCATGGGAAGATTTAACAGAAGATTTAACAAAGGTGACACTAGTTCCTGGTGCTGAGCTTGATGTAGATGCCGCTGCAGACGTTAATAGAATCGGACTCTATCAATAGAACACTTAGGCCAGTCATGTTAGACTTTACTAGCTAACGGTTAAATACAGACCGGTAGTATGGGATCAATATCATGCAAAATGTGTTCACAAATGTGAATCACCAATCCACAAATGTAAATTGCTTTCCCCAAATGTAAATCGCTATCTACAAATGCAATTCACTATACACAAACAAACACCTTTTGATTTAGATTTGTAAATTGATATATTGAATTAGAATTGTTTTAAAACTGCAGATATGCAGGTAATTTCCAAGGGCCTTAAGAAAAACTGGTCTTTACAAAATGAGTTCTCACATTTTTACAGCAGATACTGTCTGCTGTAAATTAGAAGTATCTTTCATACAAATCTTAACCTCGTGACCCATTCCATACATCTGTTGTGTGTCATGTAGAATGAAGGAGGATGGACTTTGCTATAAAATGCTGTGGCTCAAACCAGCTGGTTGAGTTCTCAGTGATCACCTCCAGGGGTGATTACCGACCAGCTCCATTACTGCACTAATTAAATAATAAAGTTTGAATGTTTGGAAGAAATCTTAAAAGTCTCTCCTTTGATTACAATAATTCCACCACAGGGATCAGACTTTGTAACAGTACTGCTTCCATCCTTCTCCTCGCCCCAGCCTGGGCTTGAACCAGGAACCCTCTGCACACAACAGTCACAAAAGCCATGGCCCTTGCAGAGCAAGGGAAACAACTACTTAAGGTCTCAGAGCGAGTGATGTCACCGATTGAAACGCTAATAGCACACCGCTAACTAGCTAGCCATTTCACACCGGTTGCACTCACCCGCTTTCACTGCGTCCTTTCCGCAGCAACCAGTGATCCGGGTCAAAAGCATCAATGGGATCAACGTTTATGGGAACTTTTTTTCTACCCTGGAGAACTTTGTCTTCATGGCAATCATTTTACTTAAGACCCTTGGATATTACCTGTATATCTGCAGTTATAAAAAAAATCTAATGCAATATATTGATTTACAAATACAAATCCAAAGGTGTTTGTTTGTGGATAGTGAATTGCATTTGTGGATAGCGTTTTACATTAGTGGAAAGTGATTTACATTTGTCGAAAGTGGTTTACATTTGTGGATTGCTGATTTACATTTGTGGAAAGTGATTTACATTTGTGGAAAGTGATTTACATTTGTGGATTGCTGATTTACATTTGTGGAAAGTGATTTACATTTTTGGAAAGGTGATTTACATTTGTGAATACATTTGGCATGATATTGATCACATTTGGTAGGCTGTTGATATTGTAATGAAGCTCACTTTAGCTTGCAAAGCTACAAATCACATTGCCATTTAGCAGCTAGCTAATTACATTGATTTGCTTTGGAATGTCTAGCCAGCTTATTATGAAAGCTAGCTAGACAGAGTTTGGTTTAGATAAATAAATGTAGTTTGCCAGCTAGTTATCTCTGCTCGACTTCATAGTAAGGTAACCGATGAACTGTTACCCCAGCAGCCTGTGCTTGCTTGTAGTTTGCACATGCAGATACTGAGCACAGTGGCGATTTTAGCATGTAAATCTTGATGGGGCAAAACAAAAAAGTGGGATGCATGCCAGCAAAGTCACTACAGTCATTAATTGCACTATAACAGTGACAAACTGTGCCCCCAAATTGTTAGGGCCTACATAAATCTGTCCCAACAGCAGTCCCAACATCCTAACACTGCTACACCTGGCTATCAGCAGAGCCTTGTCTGGCAGCGAAACAGTTAATTCAGCCTCATTTACTGACTTTAAAAAAACATAGCTGATATGGCTTTACTTGCTTAAACAAATGTGTTTCTAATGACAATTGAGATGTACAAACTATGGTAGAAGGGGATGACAAGTGGATAAGAGGCAATCCGTAATTTGGATGAAGACATTAACGAGTGAGCTAGGACGGACATAGTTAATAACAGAATTCAGTACATGAATGAACAGCAACAGAATTCAGTACATGGTCTGTTCTTACAGAGTTCTCATCCAAGTCAGAACCGTAGGATAAAAGAAGGGGGCATAAAAGCAGACAATGAAAGCTCTTACAACATTTTATGATTACATTTCTCTGTTCTTCAGGTCGTAGCTCTAGAAAGATGCCTCAGTTCCCAATTTACAATTCGGAGTTGGATGACATTTCAAAACATATTCCCCAGTCAGAGCTCGTTTTTTTCAGAATTCCCAGTTGTAAACTCACTGAAGTCAAGTTTTCGCAGTTTCGAGTTAACATTTGTTTTGAGGGCAGCATAAATCATGCATCATTGACAGCATGGCCAATGTTGAATGTTTATCATTTTAAACTTGGACATAAGTCCCTTAATCCCAGATTTGGGACCACACAACTACTGTCACTGATTCCTTCCAAACCACTCATTGTGAATTTGCAATTTCCAACTCGTTGTGTGTTGTTTATGTCCAATGGCCAATGAGCATCCATAGGTTTTATCTATAATTTCACTTCTTCATTTCACTTCATATGATAATATTAAAAAGGATTTTCCAGTAGATTGTCGACTTGATTCATGATGATGACTGCTAGCTAAGATTTTGAAAGTATGATGTTGACATGATCAGTCCAATCAAAGTTACTGTATACATGTGATTTGACGTAATTTTATCTGTGGCCAATGACCTTGAGCCTTCTTGGATGGGCACTTCTAATGTAACTATGGCAGCACCAGAGGAGCTAGAATTTTCCAAGCCTGCCCTTAAACTTGGCTTGCCCCACCACCACAGAAAGCACTGAGCTAGGCTGAAACACCTGCATTTTGGAGCTGCCTTACCCAAGAAAGCAAAAAAAGAGACTGTTTGTATGCGGCTTTATTAACGCAATGATATTTTTTTTTTACATTGATTGCAAATTGGTATGTGACACGTATTAATGCCAAAATAACATGCAAAAAAATGTGGGTTTCAAAACAGGTGGGGCTCTGCCCTGAATGACGGGTCGCCACTGACTGAGCACCACACCATGACAAAACTTTACAGTTGTTGTCGACACAAAATAAATGGTTCTTCGCCAGCAAATATTTCATGAACGAGTGGCTGGTCTAGTGAGTAACGTTGGCAACTGTTAACACACATTCTCAACTGGATCCACCTCGACAGGGGCGGTACTACGTCCTGAAATCGCTATGAATTCTAGATATTATCGTTCGTTTTAAACCAGGAAATGTAGATGCCTTGTTTCTACCGGTGAGATGCGAAAACGCTCATATTTGCGCGTAGTGAGGAGATTCTCGATGTTTATGACATATTATATGTTAATAACATATATGGACATATACAGAGAAAGAGCAGTGGTAAGTAATTGTAGAGTAGACAGATTGTCTTTCCATATGTGCATGCATGTACAGGTCTGTATGTGTGTGTGCTTGTGTGTTGACGGCGTGGACAAAATGGGCCGCAAGCAGAGGGCCCTCAGACTTCAGAAAAGACCACCCCTCCACCACCCAGAGCCTCGGTCATCACTAGTTACCACAGCCACAAAGTCATGTGGCCCTCCTACCCAACCAATCAGATGAGGTAGTGTGATGACGCCTATTCCAGTTTGAGGACCAAATAACTATATACATTAGGGAACAAGAATTGGCAACGTCACTCAAATTCATAACATTAACTAGGTTTCCATCCAACCAGCGTGTAATGGGTCCTAGGTGGAGCTGGTGTAGACAGTCAGGTGCCAGTCAGCAGATATGAGTAATCAACGTACTTTTACTCAAAATGTCAAAAATACATAGTAACAAATACATGCACACCATGACAGACCGAAAATACAAATAAACAATCACTCACAAAATACCACATGGGGAACAGTGGGTTAAATAATAAACAAGTAATTAGTTGAGTGAAACCAGGTGTGAAAATGCAGACAGAACAAATGGAAAATGAAAAGTGGATCGGCGGTGGCTAGAAAGCCAGCGACGTCGACCGCCAAACGCCGCCCGAACAAGGAGAGGGACCGACATCGGCGGAAGTTGTGACACAGCGATAGATTTTCATGTGAATATTCTAAAATCTGCATATTGCATTTTCCAACCAGTGGTGTTTCCACCAACTGACTTTTTGTGGATATAAATCAGTGTGTGATGACATAGTGCACACAAAATGTACCTTTTTCATGTACCGAATAAAAATCTAAGTTCAATGTGTTTCCATTGCATTTTCAAATCCATCGATAGTTTTCTCACAACAACTGTTGCGTTAAAGAGCAAATTTGCGTACTCTGGTCTTGGCACGTACGCTCTAGCAAACAACTGGCAGATATAGGTAGTTAACATGATGAGATTATTATGGATAAGAGCGAGAATACTTTTATTTGTCAAATGGCAGTCAACATTGATCATCATGTCACCAGAATCAGACCCTCATTATTGGAAAGGAGCATCAAGATCACTGTGCATTTTCACCAAGCTGTGAAGTTCATCATAAATTATTTAATCTGTAGCCTAATAAACTGCATGGTTGTCGTAGTGGGAGGACCACACACCTTATCATCACGTGACTCCAATTTGGATTAATTTTACAGACAAAAAAAGATCCCACTATGTCGAACAAAGGAATTACAGTTGAAGTCGGAGGTTTACATAAACCTTAGTCAAATGCATTTAAATTCAGTTTTTCACAATTCCTGACATTTAATCCCAGTAAAAGTTCCCTGTTTTAGGACGTGAAATGTCAGAATAATAGTAGAGAGAATAATTTATTTCAGCTTTTATTTCTTTCATCACATTCCCAGTGGGTCAGAGGTTTACATACACTCAATTAGTATTTGGTAGCATTGCCCTTAAATTGTTTAACTTGGGTCAAACATTTTGGGTAGCCTTCCACAAGCTTCCCACAATAAGTTGGATGACTTTTGGTCCATTCCTCCTGACAGAGCTGGTGTAACTGAGTCAGGTTGGTAGGCCTCCTTGCTCGCACACACTTTTTCAGTTCTGCCCACAAACTTTCTATAGGATGAGGTCAATGAT
The DNA here is from genome assembly GCF_018296145.1 of Oncorhynchus tshawytscha. Lineage (NCBI taxonomy): Eukaryota > Metazoa > Chordata > Actinopteri > Salmoniformes > Salmonidae > Oncorhynchus > Oncorhynchus tshawytscha. The sequence continues at coordinate 35,857,528 of NC_056434.1, read as the reverse complement.
TTGTGATGGCCACTCCAATACCTTGAGTTAATTGTCTTAAAGCCATTTTCCACAACTTTGGAAGTATGCTTAGGGTCATTGTCCATTTGGAAGACCCATTTGCGACCAAGCTTTAACTTCCTGACTGATGTCTTGAGATGTTGCTTCAATATATCCACATAATTTTCCGTCCTCATGATGCCATCTATTTTGTGAAGTGCACCAGTCCCTCCTGCAGCAAAGCACCCCCACAACATGATGCTGCCACCCCCGTGCTTCACGGTTGGGATGGTGTTCCTCAGCTTGCAAGCCTCCCCCTTTTTCTTCCAAACATAATGATGGTCATTATGGACAAACAGTTCTATTTTTGTTTCATCAGACCAGAGGACATTTCTCCAAAAAGTACAATCTTTGCCCGCATGTGCAGTTGCAAACCGTAGTCTGGCTTTTTTATGGCGGTTTTGGAGCAGTGGCTTCTTCCTTGCTGAGTGGCCTTTCAGGTTTTGTTTATATAGGACTTGTTTTACTGTGTATATAGATACTTTTGTATCTGTTTCCTCCAGCATCTTTACAAGGTCCTTTGCTGTTGTTCTGGGATTGATTTGCACTTTTCGCACCAAAATAAGTTCATCTCTAGGAGACAGAACACGTCTCCTTCCTGAGTGGTATGACGGCTGCGTGGTCCCATGGTGTTTATACTTGCGTACTATTGTTTCTACAGATGAACGGGGTACCTTCAGGCATTTGGAAATTGCTCCCAAGGATGAACCAGACTTGTGGAGGTCTATATTTTTTTTCTGAGGTCTTGGCTGATTTATTTTGATTTTCCCATGATGTCAAGCAAGGAGGTACTAAGTTTGAAGGTAGGCCTTGAAATATATCCACAGGTACACCTCCAATTGACTCAAATTATGTCAATTAGCCTATCAGAAGCTTCTAAAGCCATGACATAATTTTCTGGAATTTTCCAAGCTGTTTAAAGACACAGTCAACTTAGTGTATGTAAACTTCTGACCCACTGGAATTGTGATACAGTGAATTATAAGTGAAATTATCTGTCTGTAAACAATTGTTGGAAGAATTAGATGTCCCAGCCGACTTGCCAAAACTATAGTTTGTTAACAAGAAATTTATGGAGTGGTTGAAAAACAAATTTTAATGACTCCAACCTAGGTGTATGTAAACTTTTATTTTACCTTTATTTAAATATTTAATTTATTTAACTAGGCAAGTCAGTTAAGAACAAAATCTTATTTAGGAACAATGGTTTAACTGCCTGTTCAGGGGCAGAATGACAGATTTGTACATTGTCAGCTCATGGATTTGAACTTGCAATCTTTCGATTACTACTCCAACACTCTAACCACTAGGCTACCCTGCCACCCCAACTGTATTCCGACTTCAACTGTATCTGTCGGCATGTATTAAATTGTACCGGATCTTCCTGTTTCCAACGCAGCTGTTTTATACGGTATGATTTACTCACATAAAAACTGTGGATGGAAACGTGGTTAGTTTGAAAAGACAAAAGGTTTTGGGCAAAAGGGTAAGTTGTCATTTCCTTTTTAGAAAACTACTAGCTAACTTCTGATACTATCATCTAAAATGAGCTTGCTAGCTAGCCAACATATGGGATTCCATTCCAAGCACAGAGGAGTTATTCTATTTGACGTTGTTAGTTTCCCAAGCCTTCAATTCTGATAGTAATGTATCATATTCTTGACCTTCAACAGATGCAAAAAAAAAACTCAGTTGGGAGAGTAAAAGTCTCCCATCCAATGTTCTGTTTCAAGTTGTGGGCACAAAGACGTATGAATGCCACCAGGGGAAAGACACACAAACAAAATCTAAAGAGAAATGTGTTGCTGAAATGAACATGAAGGCAGTAAGTTCAAAGACAAATCACTGTAATGTATACCATACACTGGGATTTTCCTCAGTAAAATTGAAGAAGGGGCTTTAAATGCGTGTCCTTACTCTCTGGTCACTAAAGATCCCATGGCACTTATTGCAAGAGTATTTAATGATGAGTACCATTTTTAGGTGTAAATCAAACTGTAATCCTATCATGTAACTGTGTATAAAAGTACAATGTATATATATATATATATCAAAGTGTATAAATAATGATTCTGCAACTACGGGCACTTTCGTGTCCTCGGGTCAATTTTGGGGATTTTATAAAAAACAACAAAAATAAAAATATTTGTATTGTAAAGTAGTGTGTAACTGACTACAGAGAAGTCAGGCGCAGGAGAGCAGAAATGGGTAGCAAACGGAGCCCTTTATTGAGGCGAACAAAACACGGCACTCAGAAAACTAAACACACATGGGTTACAATAACCCGGCACAAACCAGCCTGGAGTACACATACATTTACACATAACAATTCCACACACAGACATGGGGGGAAACATATGCAAGACGTGTAATGAGGGAATGCAAATCAGGTGTGTGGGAAAACAGGACAAAACAGATGGAAAATGAAAGGCTAGAAGACCGGTGACGTCGATCGCCGAACGCCACTCGAACAAGGAGAGGGACCGACCTCGGCGGAAGTCATGACATGTATGTTAAGTTCACACTGGAATCACCCCATACTTTTTAAACACCTCTGTCAAGTATTTTAGCTACTTTTCAGATGCATTTTATACCTCAATTTGACCATTTTGCCCTTGTCCCTGACCCAGACTTCTAAGCTTCTACTATGTTTTTCTCTGAGAAACATTAATAATTACACATTATATCATGTTATATACTACAGAAAGAGTCAATTAAATAAAATCTACATAAATATTTATTGCGAATACAAAATTTATACACTTTTATATAAATACATTGTACTTTTGTACACTGTCAATTTGTTTGTCTTCATGCTATTTTAAAAACAATGCAGATATTGGAGTAAACCTATTTTGGGTTAAGGCAAGTAACCATGAGTAAGGGCAAACATCATGATAAGCTTATAAGCTGAGTTTGAATAAGACATCCCATTACCACTTTGCATTTAGAACAGTTGATTTAACTATATTTAATAAATACTGAAATCATTGATGGATCACTAGATAAAATAAATGCATGTCTCTTGTCTGCCCCTGCATGCCAGTCGGCATACGTATCATCACACTCCCTCATCTGATTGGTTGTTTACCACCAAACGTAAGCCGGTATACGCATCATCCTCACTCTCATCTGATTGGTCAAGTAGGCGGGCCTTCTTACTTTGTGGCTGTGGTAACTAGGGACGACCCTCCCTCTACCGCCCTTCCTCATGCTCCGCAGAGTAGACACACCCTCTGCATCCAGTTACCACGGAAACGACCCTGGAGCACCTGAGTCATCTCATTAAGGTTGGAGCAAAGACTTCCTGAACCCTCACCCTGAAAGTAAAGACTACTGGCTCTTTCTTCATCATTGTCTGTGTTGCAACCTTCTTTGTTTTTAATAGATGGCAGTTCGGTGAACCATTTCCATTTCTGGGGGTTGTTCAATGGAAGTTTCAGTGGAATTTCAATTAAAGTTTGCAAAATAAAAATGTTGGTTGTGGGCCTAAATACTTAATGTGATCTGCCGCTTTCTGTGACCATCATTGCCATAAGGATTTACTGTAAACAAATGCCACTGTGTGTAATGTGGTCCTGTGTTATCACGGACAACACAATGGCATGGAGGCACTGCAGGCTAAAAGTCTATAGAAATCTGTTTTACCCTGTCCAACCAATGACCCCATGGGAAATTAATGGGAAATCTTAGAGACTTTTCCTTAGGATTTACAATAAACCTGAATTTATTATATATTTATAATGCCAACATTGCAACCCTGATGTTGAAAAGGATCATATGCTGGAGGCTGGCTGGGCTGCAACATGATATCACAGGAAAAGGTCATTCTGTCACATTTTGCAAGTGTTGCATCAACAAATTGAAGCTTATGTCAATTGGCATGCTCCCAACAGGCTTTGCGGTGCCAGTGGGAAAAGATGGGCTGCAAGATGGGCTGCAACCATTTGACGCTTATGTCAATATATCGCAGTCAATGGGAAAAGATAAGTGTAAACCAATTGATGCTAATGTTAAGACATTGCATTCAATGGTAAAACATGAGTTTCCCAGGGTTGATGGCGCGTTTGTCAATACATCGCAGTCAATGGGAAAATATGAGTGCCAACCAATTGATGCTTATGTCAACACATTTTCCCATTCAATGGGAAGAGAAGAGACTCACAAGGTTGACACTTATGTCAGTACATTTCCAGTCAATGGGTGTTTTGTAATAGATGCGGGACCACTGTTGGGGTTTGGATGCTGGAATTATTTTGTGAGTGTACGAATGTGTGTTGATGACCTACAGGACCACCTTTGTTAAGTGATTGTTTGACATTCAGATGAAAACATCACGACAGTTTGTGTTTATGCCACGTTAAAAAGGCATAGGTGGCGTGTCCATCGGGCTGGAGGAAGTTAAGATTTCCCTAAAGTGGGCAGCATGCTCTGCAAATATCAATTAGATGATAGTTTAGTTGCGATTGCAGATAGACCCAGTCAGATAATTTCGCAATATTTAAAAATACAGTTGCGGAAAAAACGTTTGGAAAGCAAATGGCTATTGCTGTAAAGAGACGACAATGAAAAGACTCCAATCCCTCTTTTAGTTATCCAAAATCTCAACTTTATTTAGCAAACAGTAGCCTATCTTATTGGCACTAGCTGAGAACATCGGCCATATCCCCAGTGAGTGTACATATTGACTGTCTTTATCATTGGGTCAGTGACACTTTTGTTTGTTTTTGGACAATAATTTCCTCCTCCAGGTTAGATATTGTATTTTTGTCTCCCCTTTTCATAGGCCAATTATATGGATCTGACAACGTCGCTTTTATTGATTTGTTTGTCAGTGTCAGCAGAGTAGGTTACCCTGTAATTTTGGTAGTATTAAAAAAGATTATGCTAATGTCTCCATTCATATAAAGTGTAGTAGAATGGCATGAAATGTGTTTATAAAAGGACAACAAGAAATGCATCGGATAGGCCTGTATGACCTATAGCCTTGCCTACAAGAAACAAGGGGGTCCCTCAGGGGTGAGTACTTAGTCCAGTCCTGTACTCCCTGTTCACCCACGACTGCGTAGCAGCACACGACTTCAACACCATCATTAAGTTTGCTGATGACACGACAGTCGTAGGCCTGATCACCAAAGACGATGAGAGCCTATTGGGATGAGGTTAGAGAAATGACAGTGTGGTGCAAGGACAACAACCTCTCCCTCAACGTCGTCAAGACAAAGGAGCTGGTCCTGGACTACCAGAAACGGAGGGCCGAGCACGCCCCCATTCACATCGACGGGGCGGATCGAGAGCTTCAAGTTCTTTGGTGTCCACATCACTAAGGACCTATCATGGTCCAAACACACCAACACAGTCGTGAAGAAGGCACGACAATGCCTCTGCCCCCTCAGGAGACTGAAAAGATTTTGCATCGGCCCTCAGATCCTCAAAAGGTCCTACAGCTGCACCATTGATATGGCTGCATCACCGCATGGTATGGCAACTGTTTGGCATTCGACCGTAAAGAGGCTACAGCCCAGCACATCACTGGGGCTAAGCTCCCTGCCACCCAGGACCTCTATACCAGGCGGTGTCAGAGGAAGACCCTAAAAATTGTCAAAGACTCCACCTACCCTAGTCATAGACTGTTCTCTATGCTTCCGCACGGCAAGCGGTACCGGAACGCCAAGTCTGGAACCAAAAGGCAGCTGAACAGTTAATCAAATGGCTACCCGGACTATTTTCATTGACTTCCTTTTTTAAACACTGACTCTATGCACACTCACTGGACTCTACCCACACATACAGTGACACTACAACACACACTTTCACATACGCTGCTGCTACTCTGTTTATTGTCTATCCTGATTGACTAGTCAGTTTTACCCCTACAATCATGTACATATTACCTGAATTACACCTTGGACCCTTGCACATGGACTTGGTACCGGTACTCCTTGTTATTTTAGTACTATTTCCTTGTTTTATTTATCACAATTTTTTCCCTTTTTTCTTGCTTGTTGTATTCGGGGGATGTGACAAATACGATTTTTATTTCATTCAACATCCAGTATATTGCTAAGAATGTGAGAGTAGGGTGACTCCTCTAGCAGGTCTCTAACCCAGGCCACCAGCACCAACAACGAACGCCCTAACCACTGTCCCAATAAGGGATATACCTAGGGCATGTTCTTATTCGGCCAGTATAGTTAGGCCCTGTCCAGAAGAAACCGTAAACCTTCTTCCATATGCACTTGTGTAGATCTCAAAGAACTTGATAGGTGTAAGCAATAAGGTGAATTGAGTTTGTTAATAGCACACTAAAAAATAAATGTTATTGATCGTATTGATTCTGGAGTATCATTAAAACAGAAAGCCCTTATATTGTTGAAATAAGTAAATAAAATCAATGATGAGAGTAATCAGATGATCTGATACCGGACATGGTGGCGTAACAGGAAGATCAGAGTACCGTCAACCAAAAAGGTTGAGAGTTTAAATCCCAAGTGAGTACATGCTAAATAATAATACTTTCGTAAACATGCACAATGTAATCATGTATGTCCAATATGTAAGTTGAAAACACTATGTTAAATGTACTGTGTGTGTGCGTATCCCTAACATTGCCAACAGACAAATAGCTATGAATGGATCAGTGGTTAAAGGGATACTTTGAGATTTTATCTACTTCCCCAGAGCCAGATGAGCTCGTGGGTATCATTTTTAAGTCTCTGTGTCCTGTATGAAGGAAGTTAGAGGTAGTTTTACGAGCCAATGCTAACTAGCGTTAGAGCAATGACTGGAAGTCTATGGGTATCTGCTAGCATGCTAACCCTCAGAAAACTGGAATGTTCTTGCTACGTTCTCATAAAACGTGTTTTGAACATCAATACATTATGTTCTAAGAACATGTCAGCCATGGTCTGTGTGTGTTTGGTGGGACATCCTATCCCACAGGAAACTAGACACAAGTGTTATTGCAAATTTCTTATGGAACTTGTCTAGAACATTAATATGGTAAGTTCTGATTACATGGCATCCACTTTGTGGGTAAGTTCTATTTGACATTAAGGTAATGGTCTCATGGAAATATTCCTTGCACTTCACAGGAACATTCCTATGAAAATGTTAGTTAATGACCTAATGAGACCCTTAAGGGAATGTTTGTTGTTAGCAGGGCGTATGAAGGTTGTTTAAAAGTTGTGAACCCGTACTAGGTCAGTTTGGTGACATTCAGGGTGTGCCAGAGTGACACACTTCATGAGGTAAACACACCACACACACACACTTCATTAGGTAAGCTATACTAAGAGTGCGGGCCTTTAGAAGAACAGGTTCACTCTCAAGCCTTTAAAGGTCACTGTGCAGCTATCGTCACCTATACCTCATTTATATGGGCTTTATTTGTGTTTGCATGTGTGTGTTCAGGACAGTTTGAGTTTCTACTAAGCTCTACTTAAGTCAAATGTGCTGAATGTTATACTGCAATTTGTTTCTCAATACGAGAACGTTCTCTTCAGGCTCACTCCCACTCAGGTAGCAGGCGTGCATCTGCATATCCTTATTTTGTTAATCATCGTATTGTCCGTGGCCGGCCATATGAATGTTTTACACACATGACAGAGAGTACATAGTACATATATTTAGCTCCCCTTCTACCATTAATAAGTGTAGTTATTGTGTAAAAACAATGAGTCAGTGACTAGGACTCTACCCCCTCATGTTCCTGACCTCAACAAAGACAAGTCAGCCTTTGTTATAAATTAATACTGTGTCAACTTACCAGGACAAGTCAGCTCTCACAGTGGTTGTGTGTGTGTACACACTTGTCCGTGGTTCTTGTGTTTGTACATGCATGTGTTTTTCCACTCTTCTTCTCTGGACACACACAATTCTCACAGACTCACAAACATCTGCGTTTGTATGGTTTACCCTTGGGAATAAGAGAGCACTCCAAACGTCATTCATATTCATTAGAGGCCTCAAGTGGTTCTTTATGTACTCCTGCCCTCCATCCCTCCCCTCTTTCGCTCCCTCCTTTCCCAATTGTTCATCCTGGAAACTGCTCCTCTCGTCTTCTCTTCTCTTCTCACAAAGGCTCACTTCTTCTTTGGCCCACTCTCCTCTCCTCCTGTCTCTGGCTCCTCATCTTTTTCTGTCTTCTGTCTCTCCTCTCACCTGGAACCTGGGCTTGAGAGCTGAAGGTGTGGCTCCTCTCACTGTGTTAGCTTAGCCAGCCCTTAATCCCTGAACCTTCTCATCAAATCACGGTCAGGTCACGGTCGAGCACGATCAGTCCACGGTTAAATACAGTCTTTCTGCGTGTGGTGGAAGGTGTTCACATAGTGAGGTGAACCTGACAGCATGAAGAAAGTGTACAGCATGTTCAACCTGAACAAAACCAAGGAAGAGGAGGCAGTTCAGGCCATCTGTATCAAGGTATCTCTGTTCTAGTTTCTCTTTGCTATCTCTAGTTCAGTCCATCTGTATCATGTTCTCGTCTCTCTCTGAAATCTCTAATTAAGTCCGTCTGTATCCTCCCCTGGTCTCTCTTCTTCTGCCTTTCTGTGGGATAGTGGTGCTCTTTGGAACACTTAAAGTCTTGCTTATGCCAAAATGACAGGATCACATTGGCTAAAATACATGATTAAGGGAGTTCAGGTGTGTTATATTTTTAAGGGAGTGCTGTACACAACATTTGAACATGTTTAACAGTCCAGTGTTTCCAAATTTCTTTGAAATATTTCCTATAATTAATTACAATATGTGTGAAATTGTTGTCATGTTTTGTAAGGAAAACTAAGTGTTTAAAAAAAATGTGTTGGAATGGTGCAGGCGTATACCGTTCTTTAAAAGTATTAATGTGAGTAGACCGCTGATTGGCCCATTTTCCCTAAAGCATCTTAAGGCTAAGTTCATCGTTAGAACCTTCATAGGGGCATCGTTAAATCTCCGAGATGTTTCCAAAAACAATCATTATTAAAAAGGTAAATGTACATTTTTCTACTTCATATTCATCATCTCAGTTGTAAAGAAAAACATTGACAACTTTGTATTTGTAATCAACTTTGAAGTTATTGGTGGTCACAGAGAGATAGAACCACATGGTTTATCCATGTTTACCTGGAATCCTTGGGACGTCCCTACCCCATTGAAATGTACATTTAAAATGGTTAAGGGTTAAGGTTAGGTAAAGGTTAAGGTTAAAGTTGGGGTTTTGTGTAAGGACGTCCCAAAGATTCCGGATGGCACTGACCAATGTGGTGCGTTGGGATTCTATTGTAAACTTAAAAATGTGTAACAAGAACAAGCATTCGTTGTTACATAAAATGGTTAAAAAGACAGCCAAAAAATAAATCATGAGGAATAAAGTTTGGAAATGTCTGTCCTATATCTAGGAGATATAAGAAAGCTCAGGAAATATGAGTTTTTTTGGACACATTTAGCCCTTTATTTTTGATGACACAAAACTACCTGCATACCTCCATTAGTTTGTATGGGTTACCTTCAGATGAGTTCCATGCCACTTGTGGGGGTTGTAGAGCAGAACGGAGAATATCATTGTGTTTGTGAGAGTCTCCATTTATATATTAGTTTGTAGCACAAACGGTTCGGACGCTTCAGACAGAAGTTGGCACATCAGTGTTACCGACTTCAGATGAGTCCCGTGACACTTATGGGGGTCGTATTCTATAGATGTTTTCGTGAGAAGACCGATTTTCAGGATGAATCATGGTTAGACAAACACTGCTGTAGCTCGGCCACCTAACACCGCATACGCGGATTCGGTAGATTGAGACACAGCCAGTGGCAGCCCGTCACTGGCTGCGCCCCACCTGTTTAGCCCCCCTAAAATATATATATATATACATATACACACACACACAGTATATTTTTGTAGTTGTTGCCTGTCTTGCATGTTATTTTGTCATTAACATATCAGTTTGGAAACAATGTAAAAAAAAAAAATCTAATAATAATCATTGAGTTAATAAAGCCGTCTACAAACTTGGTCTCTTTTTGCTTTCTTGAGTCAGGCAGCTCCAAAATGCAGGTGTTTCAGCCTAACTCAGTGCTGTGAAGGTGGGGAAGCCAGCGGAAAATACAGAGCGTAGGGGTTGGTAATTTTTTCTAGTTGCACTGTCATTGACTCAGTGTTCTGTCACTTCTGGGGACACTACATCACCGCAAAATCTAAGGGTAAAGCTCGAAAGTTCATGCCCTTGGGTGCTGCCATAGTTACATTAGAAGTGCCCATCCAAGAAGGCTCAAGGTTATTGGCCACCGATAAAATGACATCAAATCACATATCTACAGTAGCTTTGATTGGACTGATCATGTCAACATCATACTTTCAAAATCTTAGCTAGAAGTCATCATGAATCAAGTCGACAATCTACCGGCAAATCCTTTTCAATCCTTGTCATATGAAGAGAAATTATGAATATAAATTATAGATAAAACATATCGGTGCTCATCGGCCATTGGACATAAACATTACACAACAAGTTGGAAATCGCAAATTCAGCAATGAGGGGTTTGGAAGGAATCAGTGGCTAACTGCAAGTATTGCAAAGTAATCACTAGCCTTCTATTCAGTGGAGTGGGTGTGGGGACCCAAGTCTGGGTTTAAGGATCTCTTTTCCAAGCTAAAAATAATAAGCATTCAACATTGGCCATGCTGTCAATCCAGCATGACTTCTGCAATGCTCAAAACAACTGGAAAATTTGGAACTGAGAAATCTGACCTCATTGAGTTCACAACAACTGGGAACTTGGGAAAACAAATGACCTCCGACTGAGAAAATACGTTTTGAACGGTCATCCAACTTGGAATTGCAAGTCGGGAACACGGCCTTTCTAGAGCTCCGACCTGAAGATCACTGATGACATCATGATTCAACCTTGTTTTTTCAGAGTTCCCAGTTGTCTTGAAAGCACCTTAAATCCAGAAACTTTGATGTAAGTTTGTTAACAAAATTTTCCCACAAAGGACCACCACACCACCTTCCTGTTCAATTGAGCACTGCACAACAAGGTGAGTCCAAAAATGTATTGTATGCTGCTTTGTAAATGATGTAATATGCCAGGGATATATGTATACTGTAGCTAAGAAAGTAATACTACGTGTATGTTGTGAAGTAAGCTGTTAGTAGCCCATGTGCCTCACCCTAATAATTTGATCACTTTTCCCCTCATAATATTTCCGACTGTTTTGACTTGGTGGTGCACATGTAGCCTATAGCCTGTTTTAGAGAAATGTCATCATCGAATATTGTAAGATCTTTCATTGTCTTCATATTTGCCACCTTTATTTATCTTACGGTTCTAAGTTGGTGTACAAGGAGAATACTATAATGGTCCATGTTCTGAATTACGTCCGTCGTTAGATGAATGAGACCAAAGAGCAGCATGGAAAGTGTTCATGATTTTTAATACTGAACTGCGACAAAACAACAAAATACAAAACCCAACATAAAGTTCTGGAGGGCTAGACAGCAACTATGCAAAAACAAGATCCCACAAACTAAGGTGGAAAACAGGCTGCCTAAGTATGATCCCCAATCAGAGACAACGATAGACAGCTGCCTCTGATTGGGAACCATACCCGGCCAACAAAGAAACAGAAAAACTAGAATGCCCACCCAAATCACACCCTGACCTAACCAAATAGAGAAATAAAAAGGCTCTCTAAGGTCAGGGCGTGACAGTATGTATATATTATTGAATCAGGATAAATATTGTCGTGACGAAAGATGAGACATGAATGGTCAGCATTTTATTGGGAGTTGATACATACTGCACATACAGTTGAAATAGGAAGTTTACATACACTTAGGTTGGAGTCATTAAAACTCATTTTTCAACCACTCCACAAATTTCTTGTTAAGGTTAAGCCTGATGCTTAAAATTATAAAACGACAAAGTGATTGTATTTTATTGTGTTTGGGAAATAAAGACAGTGGTAATATTTAATTCTATACAGAAATTTGTAGGCGGCTGAACTTACCCTGTCCCATACCTGGGGTAAGTTGTGCCAAGAGACCACTGTTTTGGACAAGCTATGTTTTAAAACTGTAATGTTTATATCAATTCTACAACATCCTGAAATACATGTAGATATCTTTCTTCGAAATAATACTATATTTCCCTTGACAGGGTGATGGTGAATGTAAAAATTCTCAACTTACCCAACTCACCCATATTTTAAAATGTGGGAAACTGGGAAACATATACACTGGGAGCAACGAGTTGTATGCGTTGACCTGTTTTGACCTTGTTAAGAAAGTCGATTGGCTAATGGCAGGCAAGCAAGCTGCATCAACCATAAACTAAAAGTACAGATGCTCAAAGAAATAGGTGTTCAAAAACCATATTAATAAATAGTTTTTTACAAATAATGTTTTGTTGTTGCATGTAACTTCAGAAAATGCTTTCACAGAGGTAATTTCCTTAGTATTTGATGTCAGAGTTCAACATGTTGGAGAAGTCGAATGCTCAGAGATGATAGACGAGTTTCCCACTAGTAATGTGGATTTTTCCCAGTGGTATGCTGGTATTTACGAGATATTATGAGCAGCATTTCATCTTTATGTCTATATTTAAAGGGAAAGTGCTACATTTTGGCAATCAAGCTCTTTTTATTACTTACATAGAGTCAGATGAACTCATGAATACCATTTGTATGTCTGAATGCAGTTTCGAGGAATTTGAAGGTAGTTTCTGGAGCCATCGCTAACTAGCGTTAGCACAATACTGGAAGTCTACAGGTACAGCTAGCATGTTGTGGTATCTATGAGTTTATCTGACTCTGGGTAAATATAAAAAAAAGTTCTTAATTGCCAAACTGTTGCACTATCCCTTTACTCACAGTAGCTCAGATTATCCCTTAAAGTGAAACTGACAGCTTTATAACTACTTTGCAGATATGAAACAGAATGTAAAATTCCCAGTTTATGCTACAAAACCAACTTTAAAAAAAATTGGTTTTAAAAATAGGTTCTATTTGACTCGAAATTCCATGATGTAGACTAAGGCATTGTTGGCAGAATAGATGGTAACTGTCAATATATGACTAATATAGCTAATTCACCAATAAAATTCTTGGTAGTCCAACAAATATTGCTCTCCGGTCGTAAATCACAAGTGGCCTGGTACATTGTTTACCGCCTCCAGCCATCCTGGATGCACTGTTTTCAGTTCCAATCACACAATATTTTGGACAAAAACTGACAAATGTAACAAAGGCTGGGATTGTCAATACAATCAAACTAGCAAGGGCATTGACCTCAAGTCAGTCATAATGTGGAATAGGCTAGCTTATCTATTTATGTAGCAAGCTAAAAACACAGAGCCTAACTAACTAGCTGCAGGGAGGATGCCATGTCATTGGACAAGTGGGTGATGGCAAACTCCCCCCCATATAGTTTTTCGGTGGTTACAGCTAGAGATGCAGGTTTCATTTGGTTAGCTAGCAAAAAAAATGCTAATCCCTTTGCTAGCTAACTATGCATCTCTAGCTTAATTGTCAATCAAATGTACTCTATTTGGCATCGATCAAATGGGCAAGGCAGGCAAATTCCCATTCAGTTGTCAAAACATGGGTCGGGACAAGCATACATTGGCAGGCAGGCTGCACAAGGGCAAGCAGGCTACTAATCCCCCTCGTTTATCAGTGGAACTACAAGCTGAAAATGTTTGGGAGGGTTTATCTAACGTTACTGTTCCCTCATTAGATTTTAGCTCATCTTGCTCTGGCTAACAGTTGTTGATCTTAAGCACAACTTAGGGAGAGATAGCCCAGTGGTTAGAGTGTTGGACTACTAACCGGAAGGTTGCAAGTTCAAATCCCTGAGCTGACAAGGTACAAATCTGTCATTCTGCCCCTGAACAGGCAGTTAACACACTGTTCCTAGGCCATCATTGAAAATAAGAATTTGTTCTTAACTGACTTGCCTAGTTAAATAAAGGTTTAAAAAAAATAAAAAATTGCCTACCTGTTCATGGTCATTTAAAAAAAATAGACTTGTAATGTTTCCAAATGTAAGAGGACTCCCGTGGTATTTGCAGAAATCCGTTCAAGTGTATTTTGGGGAATACTTTCTAATGATCTAAATTAGTTATGTTGTTACTGCCTGTAAACACACAGTCCAGTTCAAAATGAATGATGGCAGGCCAGTGTGGCAAATAGCTCATTTTCATGTAGGTCTACTGTAGCTCTGATTGGCTATGGTGCACCGGTCTGTGTAGTCCAGTCCTGGACAAGACTGACACATTTTTATTAGGTTTTATTTACTGCAGTGTCTATAAGGGTGTTTTCACACTTGGTCCCAATTGTTGTGAACTCAGTGCTTTTCGCTTAAAATTGTGTGCAGTGTGAACACTCAAAAGGAACTCAGGCCCCTCAACCATCTCTTGAGAGGTCATTTGAGTTCGGTTTGCTTGAATTCTGCGATTCGGTTCTCTTTTTTAGGGCAATGTGAACACAAAGCTCCCCAGGTTCACTTGTCATCATTCCCGCACCACACACTAGACTACTGCAACACTGTTTTCTCTGCAATAACCCCTCACATTGGTGCCACAAAAGAGAGAGGAGTATGACGTGCAGGTTCGCTGAAAAAAAAATGTGTCCTGTTTTTGGATATTGATGCACAGAAATTCCCAAATGCGTGTGGAGTTTTTTGTTTAGATTATTTGTTTGCAATATGTGATCTACAGACTAAGAGAGCTTCATCAGCTGTTTATTGATTGTGTGGTTTGAATAGTTTGAGAAGACAACATATATTTGGTGAGAATCACAACATGGGGTACAACATCTATTCTAGGTCTTAAAAGGGGCAGTAGCCTACATTGGGTGTACAATTTTCAATTACAGCCTTATTTAATCTGTAGTCACTCTTCTGCTATTTATTTTGTTACTATTAACATGTAAATATCATTGGTATCTTCTGATTACAATTATTATGTCTCATCTTTTAGCTAAATGCAATCTATTAGCTTCCAAAATATAAGTAGGTATATCTAGCTTCTCGATAACACGTTCTGATGGAATGGCTTGTCCTGAGCTTTGTAAAAAAAAACTGTGTGCATTGAGTGAATGTTGGAAATAGACATTGGTTACTTTCTAAACATAGCAATGTGAACTCAAAGACGAAGATGACCACAAAATAGGCGATGTGAAGTGAACTGGCAAAAGAGTCGAGTCCTCATTCAAAGGCAAGTGCAATGTGAATACAAAGAAAAATGTGTTAATTCACTGTATTAAAGAGGACTGAGATCGGTTCTTTTTAAGAGGACTATATGAGAAAACACCCTTAATTGTTCAAACGCAAGGCCGCTTTCGCACACCATATTGCTTTAGAATATTCACACGCCTTACTCTGTCATTCCCAAACATTCTATAGAAGTATGAAAACGACCATATTTAACTGTTCGCTTCTCAGAAAATTCCTAGTGGTGTATATGAACAGATTTGAACAAGAGTTCATGTTGTTAAAATGCTGTCAGTTCCACTTTAAAAGCCCAGTGCAGTCAAAACTATGGTTTCATATGTTTTGTATCATATTGTACAGCCGATGAAACTGTTACTGTAAAAGTCAGTATTATTTCCTTATCAAAATCAAATCACATTTGATTTATCACATGCACCAAATACAACTGGTGCAGAATACAGTGAAATGCTTGCTTACAAACAATTCCCAAAAATGCAGTTTAAAAAAATTAACTATTAAATAGTAACTAACATATATGGAATCATGTAGTAACCAAAAAGGTGTTTAACAAATTTGAGATTCTTCAAGGTAGCCACACTTTGCATTGATGACAGCTTGCACACTCTTGGAATTCTCTCAACCAGCTTCATGAAGTAGTCACCTGGAATGAATTTCAATTAACAGGTGTGCCTTGTTATTAATGTCACATGGGATGACGCTGGCGAGACGAAGCAGGTACGGGGAGTCAAACATTTAATAAGGAACGGACATGGAACGAGACAGGAACAGCGTCAGCATATGAGTAAACACAGACAAAAAACAATCAATGCAGAAGTGGGGAACAGAGCTGGGGAACTGACAAATATAGAGGAGGTAATAATAGGTGAGGAGTGAGTCCAGGTGAGTCCAGGTGAGTCCAATATCGCTGATGCGCGTGATGAGGGAAGGCAGGTGTGCGTAATGGATGATAGGATTGCGTGATGCAGGGCAGCCTGGCGCCCTCAAGCGCCAGGCGGGAGCAAACGTGGTGGTAGCAGATGTGACAGTTAAAAGTGAATGTGGAATTTCTTTCCTGCTTAATGCGTTTGAGCCAATGAGTTGTGTTGTGACAAGGTAGGGGTGGTATACAGAAGATTGCCCTATTTGGTAAAAGACCAAGTCCATATTATGGCAAAAACAGCTCAAATGAGAATAAAGAAACGACAGTCCATCATTACTTTAAGACATGAAGGTCAGTCAATGCAGAAAATTTCAAGACCTTTAAAAGTTTCTTCAAGTGCTGTCACAAAAACCATCAAGCGCTATGATGAAACTGGCTATCACATGAGGACCGCCACAGGAAAGGAAGATCCAGAGCTCCCTCTGCTGCAGAGGATAAGGTAATTAGAGTTAACTGCACCTCAGATTGCAGCCCAAATAAATGCTTGACAGAGTTGAACAGACATCTCAATATCATCTGACCAGAGGAGGCTGCGTGAAGCAGGCCATCGTGGTTGAATTGCTGCAAAGAAACCACTACTAATGGAAACCAATAAGAAAAGTAGACTTGCTTGGGCCAAGAAACAAAAGCAATGTACATTAGAAATTTGAGATTTTTGGTTCCAACTGCTGTGTCTTTGTGAGACGCAGAGTGGGTGAACGGATGCTCACCATGTGTGGTTCCTACCATGAAGCATGGAGGAGGTGGTGTGATGGTGTGGGGGTGCTTTGCTGGTAACACTGTCTGTGATTTATTTAGAATTCAAGGCACACTTAACCAGCAAAGCTATCATAGCATTCTGCAGCGATACGCCATCCCATCTGGTTTGTGCTTAGTGGGACTACCATTTGTTTTGTTTTTCAACAGGACAATGACCCAAAACACACCTCCGGGCTGTGTAAGGGCTATTTGACCAAGAAGGAGAGCGATGGAGTGCTGCATCAGATGACCTGGACTCCACAATCACCCTACCTCAACCCAATTGAGATGGTTTGGGATGAGTTCGACCGCAGAGTGAAAGGAAACCAGCTAACAAGTGCTCAGCGTATGTGGGAACTCCTTCAAGACTGTTGGAAAAGTATTCCTCATGAAGCTGGTTGAGAGAATGCCAAGAGTGTGCAAAGCTGTCATCGAGGTGAAGGGTGGCTACTTTGAAGAAACTAAAAAATATTTTTATTTGCATAATACTTTTTTGGTTACTACATGATTCCATATGTGTTGTTTCATAGTTTTGATGTCTTCACTATCATTCTACAATGTATGTAGAATAATAGTGAAGACAAAATTGCTCTGGAGAAATTGCTCTTTGCTAAGAAGCCATTTCTGTTTCTTTCATTAAAAGCTAACCACAGTAAGATACTTAGTTGTTACCCAGAAATTATTTGATATGGAGATTAAAAACGGCTGCATTAGACAGTTAAGTGCAGGCTGAATTTACCTACAAGTCAGTGATTGAGTGTGTAGTCTCTTTCAACAGCCGTAGTGTCTACATAGAAAGAGAGCCATATGGGTCAGGTTGGTACAGGTTATCAGTCAGTTGTACAGTCTTTCTACAGTGTGTAGTGTTCTACCTCCGAATCTCATCCCCTCCCTCCAAAGCTCTACCCTGCTGAGAGAGACTGAAAAACAGCTTCTATCTCAAGGCCATCAGACTGTTAAACAGCCACCACTAACATTGAGTGGCTGCTGCCAACACACTGACACTGACACTGACTCAACTCCAGCCACTTTAATAATGGGAATTGATGGGAAATGATGTAAATATATCACTAGCCACTTTAAACAATGCTACCTTATATAATGTTACTTACCCTACATTATTCATCTCATATGCATACGTATATACTGTACTCTATATCATCGACTGCATCCTTATGTAATACATGTATCACTAGCCACTTTAACTATGCCACTTTGTTTACATACTCATCTCAGATGTATATACTGTACTCGATACCATCTACTGTATCTTGCCTATGCTGCTCTGTACCATCACTCATTCATATATCCTTATGTACATATTCTTTATCCCCTTACACTGTGTATAAGACAGTAGTTTTGGAATTGTTAGTTAGATTACTTGTTGGTTATTACTGCATTGTCGGAACTAGAAGCACAAGCATTTCGCTACACTCGCATTAACATCTGCTAACCATGTGTATGTGACAAATAAAATTTGATTTGATTTGATTTGATGCATTCACACCTGAAGGGATCCCATAGGACAGCTTGTAAACAAAACACAAGCTGGAAGGATCTAGTGGAAGGGGCTAGGGGCTGTTCAGGCTTGGGGCTGTTTTGTCATGGAGAAGGTTAATGTGAAGGTGGTGCCATGTGTGAGTTCATTGATGGACAAATGAGAACTGCAGGCCCTACCAGTGGAAACACTGCCCTTATGTGGCAGACCAGGGTAACCGTCCAATGCCTCAGTTCAGCTGCTCAGACAAGGAAGCCATACACTACAAATACATGTAGGCTACAATACAGTACATACAAATGGTTTATAACTGAAATATCTGATTAAAGTTACACATTGGGCCTTTCTGTACCTCTATGTGCGTCTCTCTCTGAGTGCTCACCGCACACAGGAGTGGATTTTGCTTCTAGCTCCTAAGAAACTTTGCAGTATTTTCTTTTTTTTGTCCGTTATTTCTTACATTATTAGCCCAGGAAATGTTCCTTAATTCCATTATTTTACTTTTAGGTTATGTGTATACTGTTGTGAATTGTTAGATATTACTGTACTGTTGGAGCTAGAAACACCAGTATTTCGCTACACCTGCAATAACATCTGCTTAATTATAATGTGTATGTGTACAAATAAAATGTGAGACTGTGACAGAGGGAGCAGACACTAGGCATAGCTAAGTGGGCACCTTCCACCACAACGGGTGGTGAGACAGAGAGAGGGACAGAGGGACGGAGAGGAAAGGGGAGCTTTGGAAAGTGAGAGAAACATGGAGAAGGGAAAGAGAATGAGAGTGGGTGACCATGTCATGGAGAGTGTGTTAGGGAGAGGGAGAAGGTGTGCAAGTGTTAGCTATGATGAGAGTGAGAGAACAATGTGAGCCTCTTGATAAGATGACCAACATTCCCGCATCTTCTCTCTCTCTGTGTGTTTTGTTCCTTATGTGGAGATAGAAAGTTGATATAATTCCTTGGACGAAGCGGTGGATGTACTGTAACCCTGGTGTCTGTCTGACCCGGTTTGTTTCGCTGGTCTCAAAAGTGATTCTCTCCCTCCCTCTTTCTACACAGCAAATCCAGTTTGCTGATCAGAGGCAGGATTTTAACCAACGTCTTAGTAAGACCGGTCGTCGCTCCCGTTCTTTCTCCCAGTCCTCCACAGATAACTACAACTCAGGTACACACACACACCTGCTTTGTCGGCACAGTGTGTTTTGTCTCGAAGTGTATAGCTGCCCATGTCTGGCTGTTGTCCCAGCGGGTTGTTACAGTGAGATACGTTTTGAGTCTTTCTCCCTCAGCCAAACTTTCATTGAGAGAAAGTCTTCAGAGGAATTACCTCTTTTATTTACTCCTTATCTGTCTAGTTAGCTGTTCTCAGACAGAGAAGGAGCAGTAATCCCAACTGTACATAGCACATACTTAAACCTCAAACACAACAAGGCTAATTCATAATATTGGAGCTGTTTCCAGATTTACAATCCATTGGAAGGTATAAATAACGGTTTATTTTGCTTCTCTACTTTTGCTAATAACAGTTGTAACCTGTTGCCATTTGACTATTGGTCCAATGGGAGATTTCAGTTGACCCTAGATGGTTTATCTTGCTCATACTGTTTAATTGTGACTGGTGTTACTCTGTTAACCCCTCACACACTTGCACACACCCTTGGCTGCGTCGTACACAGACAGTTCAGAGGATGCGACGTCTCCTAGAATCAGGCAGCAGAGGAGCTCTAAGGGACATCAAGACTTCTGCATCAAGAACATCAGACAGGCCGGCCTCGGACGCAGGGAGATAACGATCGCTGAGCAAGGTGAGAGGGAATGGAAGAGGTGTGTAATGCTCTTAGGAAAAATGGTTTCAAAAGGGGTTCTTCAGCTGTCCCCATAGGAGAAACCTTTTTTGTTCCAGGTAGAACTCTTTTAGGTTCCATGTTAAACCCTCTGTGGAAAGGTTTCTACCAAAAGGGATCTACCTGGAACCAAAAAGGGTTCTTCAAAGGGGACAGCACCTTTTTTTCCCCAAAGAGTGCGTGTGTTAAAGAGTAAGGTAAGAGAGAGGGAGGAACATGACTCAAGGTGTGACAAGTTCTCTCCCCTTTCTTTCCTTCTCTCTCTGTCCCTCCCTCCCACTCCTTCTCCCTCATCTCTCTGTGTAGAGATGCCAGCTCTGATGTCCCTGAGAAAGAGAGCAGAGGGAGAGAAGCCACTGGCTGGAGCTAAAGTAGTGGGCTGCACTCACATCACTGCTCACACAGCCGTGAGTATGCATGCACACACACACGCACACAAACAGACACTGAATCACTGAAATTGCACTGTGTGTATTTGCGTGTGACCGTGTGCACATATGTGTTCCTGTAGGTGTTGATGGAGACTCTGTCTGCGTTGGGGGCTCAGTGTCGCTGGGCAGCCTGTAACATCTACTCCACCCAGAACACTGCAGCTGCAGCTCTGGCTGAGGAAGGTGAGACACACACAGTATTACTCTTGCTCTCTCCGCTGTCACTTTTTCTCACCACTGTCTTCTCAGCTCTCTCTTGACTTTTTACCCCCCACAAGTCCCTCCTTTTTTCCCCTCATCTCTCAAACTCAGTAATCTACAGAAATACAATAAACTCTCCTTTGCCCTCTCCCGTATTCTGTCTCTCTCTCTCAGGCTTCCCTGTGTTTGCGTGGAAGGGGGAGTCGGAGGATGACTTCTGGTGGTGTATTGACCACTGTGTCAGCCTGGAGGCCTGGCAGCCCAATATGGTACAGTATAGGCCTAACTCTCACATTAGACAGCTATGATCCGGTTTAATCCAGTCATGGATGGATTCTCTGCATTTCTCAGATCCTGGATGATGGGGGAGACCTGACCCACTGGATCGATAAGAAATACCCCAGCATGTTCAAGATGATCAAGGGCATCGTGGAGGAGAGCATCACAGGCGTTCACAGGTGGGATTGGAGCACCCATGCCTCTGATTGTTTTAGATAGATTAGAAGATGTGCCTATCTAAAACAATGGATTTTTCAGGTATGATAAGCCTATTGTTTGACTTAGTCATTACAACTTGTGTGAGTCACCTGTGTAAATAAGGACAGCTCATGCCACATACATTTAATGAAAGAAGCTAACACTTGTGACATAATTAGACTGCTACACTGTGTCTGTGCCCCAATTGACACCATATTCCCTATATAGCGCACTAGTTTTGACCAGAGTCCAAAAAAACTATATTTTCCAGAATATTCTAAACTTTTATACTTTTGTTTTCTATTCATTTTCCATAAAACTTCCTCAACTGAAGAGACAAAATATGTATACTAGAGCTGCAGTTACACAACCTTACTACAGAAACCCTCAAAAGGAAACCTGTCAAAAAAGAAAACCATCACACAATTTCTTCCTGACTAAAGTCTCTGACTTGACCAAACCAAGGGACAATAACCCGTCTGGTTCTAAACTGAGACCAACTCCATTCACTCAGCCCATGGACACAAGCAACAAGCTCCATCTGATATGTAACCAGCTATAAGAGTCTTGAAGCAACCACCACTAGAGACAAGTAAACATCAACCACAACTTCAGCCAACTCACTAGGAACACCATCATGTTCCCAATCGCCTCTTTTCTCCAGCCCTAAGCACTCACTGGAGGGGAACTGTTAGCCAGATCCTCCTCAATTAAGGTGGAGGAAAGTAACAGGAGACACACTTGGCCTACATGATGCCAGAACTAACCTCTCAACAACAGAAAGTCAAAACATGGGTGGATCTGGCTTTTCCACAACTAATTTCTTCAAGCTCCTGATTCTCGTCACAAAACCCAGCAGTCTCACCCAGCAAAACCCAGACCGGCTCTTCCAGCAGATCCTCACTAACATCACCTTGTGACTGGGAAGAATCTCCTCCCTCCCACAGCTTATTAATAAACGTGTCAGCTAAATCAACACCTGACACCCTATCAACCGCATGATCAGCCTGTGGAGGAACCACAATCTCAAGTACTTTGGCAAAGATTATGTCAGCTAAAGGAACAAAATAACCACTAACAACCTCTGAATCTAACTTGCTCATTGTCACTATCTAACAAAGAATGTCTCCCCTAATTTGATACATGAATCAACCTCATCCTCAACCTGCAGAATGTACACAACATCACATATCTCTGCCCAGAAGGTCTCAGCTAGAGACATACAAGAATCACCTTTTTCACTAGGCAGTCTGGTCTCAGACTAGACATAGCATAGTAAATTAGTATGATATTTTACTCTTGATAATGATTACATAAGACAGAAGGTTAACAAAGGCTAAATTAAAGTATGATGCATTGGTGGGCATATAACATGAACATTTAGAAAAGTTGCGTGTTCGAATCTCATCACGGGCAACTTTACAATTACTTACTACTGCCTAGCTACTTTGCCTCTACTTAGCATGTTAGCTAACCCTTCCCCTAACCATAACCCTTTAACCCAACCCCTAACCTAGCTAACATCAGTGTTAGCCACCTAGCCAACCAGCTAACATTTGCCACAACAAAGTAAAATTTGTAACATATTATACGTTTAGCAAATTCTATTGTACATATTGCAATTCGTAACATATTGTACAACTTTAAATTCTTAACAAATCATACAAATTGTAATATGAAATAGTTGATGCATAGCCACAAATTAATACATGCCATACAAAACACAACATATCATACAAAATGTTACGTCTACCCCTGAGTACAGGTTGCACTAGGGAGAACTATATCCTGGGAACCAGTCTAGTTTGGCAAAGAATGTTTCCTCCAAGTCCCCACACAAATCATCATCTTCCCTATCTGGTTTGTCATCAGCACTCTGATGAACCGGAGTGACTTCAAAGGGGATGCCACAAAACTCCTTGAGAGATTCCACCCCCTGGGACTTTTCACTGGGGTTAAAAAAATTAAAAATATATTTTTTTAAATCACTGGTGGAAACTGGTTTAGTGACAAGACTGACTGGAAACAAACTTTCTCCCCTGTATGCAGCCCTTCATTCACCTGCTTTTTCAAGAGTGCTATTTCCTGTTCTAGGCTCACCAGTCTTCTTCCTCCTGACTGCTATCCACCAGAACCAACGGCAAGAACTCACTCCACTTCTCCAATAACAGCACTGCAACCTCTAACTTGCTCAACGCATCTGCTATTGTTAGCTTGAGCAAACCCCAACTATCATCTACCTCAGCACAAAACACTGCTGGCTCAAACACCCCCAAAGTCAAAATCCATACATTAACAAATACAGGACACGCTCCAAGACCCAGAGAAAAACCCAAACCACAAGCAAAACACTTAATCAGCCTTATAGTAGTTAACAGCTACCAACTGCAAAAGATTGGTTACCTTTGTGGGTGCAGCCACACCAAACATTTCTGTTGACCAAAGCCATCAGCTATTTCGCTAGCCAGGAAACTGAAACTCACACTAACACTGCTAAAAAACCTCTCCTAGCATGCTAGCGTGACACAATCCTGACAAAAACACCTGCTACAAATTTTCTTAACAAATGCACACCACCAAATCCTACCGGTTCACAACCACCTGGACTACAACCACCAACGCGTACATGTGTTAAAAAAAATTAGAAGCCCAATAACTTTTTGTCTATGGGTTTTGGCCTAGTTAAATGGTCTGTAACCTGAATGAATGTGTGCATCTATGTGAGAAATCAGCATATGTGCCTAGGTGTTAAGTGTGCATGTGCCAAAGGAGACAGCATCCTTACCTTGGTCAAGTGCCAACTCTGTCACTCTTGAGCTCTCGATCGGCCAGACACTGATTGACCATCTTAATGGGCAGCACCTGTCTCCTTAGCAACCAGTCTCAGCAGCTGGACAAGGTTGCTGCTGCCCCCTGGGGAATGGAGTGAGGAAGTGTTAGAGAGCTGTAGTGTGCTGTCTTCACTACTTTACCTAATCCATAACAATAGGTAATAGGTTGCTATTTGAGATGCAGCCTATGCGTTGTGCTAAGGTAGCAGTGTTTCCCTTCTTCCCAAGGCTGTACCAGCTGTCCAAGGCAGGGAGGCTGTGTGTTCCTGCTATGAACGTCAATGACTCAGTCACCAAACAGATGTTTGACAACCTCTACTGCTGCAGGGAGTCCATACTGGATGGGTACGCATACTAAAACACACAGATGCAGAAATAACATGAGTGTGTGTTTGTGTGTCCTTTGACTTTTCCCCTCCCATCTCCCCCTAGGTTGAAACGGTTGACAGATGTGATGTTTGGGGGAAAGCAGGTTGTGGTGTGTGGTTATGGAGAGGTCAGTATTTTATTAGCACCTATTAAACACCGAGGTCTAAATTGTTCTCTCTATGTACTGTATGTGTTTACTCCATTTGTGTGTATGAATGTTTGTCTTTCTACCCTCTCCTCCCACCTCTCCCTTGGCCAGGTTGGTAAAGGTTGCTCTGCCGCTCTGAAGGCCATGGGCTCAATAGTGTACATCACAGAGGTCGACCCCATATGTGCCCTGCAGGCCTGGTATGACGAGAGAGAGAGAGAGAGAGAGAGAGAGAGAGAGAGAGAGAGAGAGAGAGAGAGAGAGAGAGAGAGAGAGAGAGAGAGAGAGAGAGAGAGAGAGAGAGAGAGAGAGAGAGAGAGAGAGAGAGAGAGAGAGAGAGAGAGAGAGAGAGAGAGAGAGAGGGAGAGAGAGAGAGAGAGAGAGAGAGTGTGTGGAAAAAAGGGTTAAGACATGGAGGTGGTAGAAGCAAGTGTTGAACTATTTGTGTTTCTGTCTCTCCCTGTTCCAGCATGGACTGCTTCAGACTGGTCAAGCTCAATGACGTCATCAGACAGGTGGACATGGTCATCACCTGCACGGGTAAGACATGTCATCACCCACAGAGGTAATGTGAATGGTCTAGTAATGAGAGGCGCTTAACTCTCACACAAACTATAGCTCACAAAAGTTACACATGGAAGTATTGTAGAGTAAATTTTTTGCCTGAAACATGTACTCTCCAGTAGGAGTATTTTTCATGTTACCAACCCTTTCAGTGTGCTGTAATGAGACCGGCTAACCCTAACCTTAGCGTCATGTCCACATCACGGTTTAGCCCTAACACTAGCCTCAACCACAACCCTAACCTTAAAGCTGATAATAAACTATACATTTCTTTGAAGCAATAGTTGCTGCAACATTTTTCCATAAAAAAATTGCATATTTTTATAATCAGGAGAATTTTGATCAGCAGCCCCACCAGTGGACGATTTTTAGAAATCCTCCAATCAGAATGTATATTTTGTTCTTTTAAAAATATATTTTTTAGGTAAGTAGGTAATGATGGGCTTTGACAGGTTATGGCAGGATATAACAGCCACAGTTTTGTCCTCAGGCAACAAGAACGTGGTGGGAAGAGATTATCTAGACAGAATGAAGAACGGCTGCATCGTCTGTAACATGGGTCACTCCAACACTGAGATAGACGTGGTGAGACGTGTGTGTGTGTGTGTGTGTGTGTGTGTGTGTGTGTGTGTGAGAGAGAGAGAGAGAGAGGTTGACACACTGTGTTTTTCCTCTGTCAGGCGAGTCTGCGGAGCCCAGAGTTGACCTGGGAGAGAGTGAGGTCACAGGTGGACCATGTCATCTGGCCAGATGGCAAGAGAATTATCTTACTGGCTGAGGTCAGTGCCTGTGTGTGTGAAGTGTGTGATCACTGGTGTGTGTGTGTGTGTGTTTCACAGTGTGTGTATATTCTCTCAGGGTCATCTGTTGAATCTGAGCTGCTCCACAGTACCCACGTTCATTCTCTCCATCACCGCCACCACACAGGTCTGTCTGTCTCTCACACAGCAGGGGACATCATGGTCGCAGCAAACACACAAGCTCTACTGTGGAGGGCTACATTTATGCGCTATAAAAAGGAACTGACCTCTGTAGCCACAGTCTCTTTGTAATTGAATTATGTTCTAGGTATACTACTTCTATAACGTAACGTAATGCCCTCAGGCGCTGGCTCTGATTGAGCTGTACAATGCCCCAGAGGGACGATACAATAAAGACGTCTATCTCCTGCCAAAGAAGATGGGTGAGACACCACCTTACCTACCTACTGCTTCGTTACTCCGGTGTTGACAGGGTACAGTGTGACTGTGTTTGGGTGTGTGTGTGTGTGCTTGCATGTTTTCAGACGAGTTTGTGGCCGGACTCCACCTGCCAACATTTGACGCCCACCTCACAGAGCTGACTGATGAGCAGGCCAAATACCTGGGCCTCACCAAGACTGGACCCTTCAAAACAAACTACTACAGGTGGGTGAACACACACACACACTCACATCTCAAGCATATAGTGCACATATACACACTAAAAGTAGGAATGAACATGAACAGTAATGTCATTTGGCGTTCCAGTATGTTCCTGTGGCTTACAGTGAGAGTGTTCATTGCAGGTACTAATCCATGGAAGTGAAGACCAAAGATACACCAGAGCACCCCAAAGACATGTGGCTCAGAGGAAGCGAGGACCAGGGAGACCTGAATCAGATTTGTGTATGTGGGGAAACTAGTCCAGCGCTGAGCTGTAACACCCCAACCATGACGGTCAGACTGACCTTTAACCCCTGACCCCTGCTGAGCCATCTGACCCATAGAGATAAATAGATAACTCTAGTGCCCAAAAGCCTGGGTTTGGACGAGGTGTACGTCAACATGTAATAGAGAAACACAGATTATCTACTTTTTCATAGACTTACTTTCAGTTACAAAACTTCTCAAAGATACAGTATCTAAACAATGTTTCAACTTTCTGAATGTAAATAAAAGCAGATAAGCAATAACCAAAAGGTAAAAGATTAATAAAATGTTACATTTGACCATTTTGTCTAGTATTTTTTCAAAGACAAAGTTATGTGACCCACCCACCAGTCTCGTAAACTCCTCTCCTCAGACAAACAGCTAGTGTTTCTGTCTCTGTAGTTCTAACTATGCCCACCAGGTGGTGGAATGATGTCCCACACACACACACAGTGGCAGACACAGTGGCAGATGGACCTGTGTGTTTGTTTTGGTCTTCCTTCCTGACCTGTGGATAATCTGTGGGGTGAGGAGGTAGACTGATTCAGTCCTTACTCACTATAAATTCCCTTTCTAGACTGGAGAGGTGATAACAGTCAGGGCTTTTGGGGAAATTACTCCCAGTGAGGTTGCCGTTTTCTTTAGTTGCAACTCTCTCTCTCCTGGTGAGCTGGGTGTTCTTTGACACCCCCATGAGATGCTCCACCAATGACTGTTTCCAATGGCGCTTGATAAGTTGGTGTGTGTGTAGCATAGGAGGCTGGTGAGGGGAGGACGGCTCATAATAATGGCTGGAATGGAGTAAATGGAATGGATAACATTCCATTTATTCCAATCCGGCCATTAGTTCTAGCCATTACTTAAGCACATCATACCCAGTTAAGGTGCCAACGGCCGCCTGTGGAGTGTAGTGTGTGTGTGTGTCTTTGGGAAGAGCACAGTCAGCTCATCAACACTCAGCCCCCCCTTTCCTTCAGATCTGAGTGACTGCTCACTAATCAGGTTCTGATCCCTCCCTCTCTCTCGTCCGCCTTCCACTCACTCTCTCCTCTCCATCATCACTCATGGATAATGATCCTTCAGAGCAGATGATTATATTACGTACTAAAGTGTTTATGGGATAATGTTGGAAGAAGAGGCAGTAAGATAGCTGTGTAACCTGCCATTTGAAAGCAGTGCTTTAGAAGCCTCGATATTACACAGTATTACCTAGACACAGCAGGACTATCCTTGGGTCTCCTCTTCTGCACTCTACTCTAACTCAGAGGGCTTGGTTGGGTTTCCACCGTATTGCGTACACCCCTCCTATCTTTTCATATCTACGACAGGTGGGTAGTGGTGGGTATCTCTCTCGTCCATCTTTCTCCAGTGTAGGCTGCTATGTGCAGCGACGGTAAAGAAAGCGAAACATCTCACTGGCAAATGTTTTATGGGCGGGGCGGGTGTGGCATGCACGGAGAGTACAATAAGTAGGACAGAGCCAGCTGTTGGGCTGTGTAAGTAGGCATTCCTTCTCTCATGTGAGCATGCCAGAGATTATGGAGGAACCGTGAGCTCATGTAGGAAAGCATGCTCACGTAAAAGAGAGAACGCCCACTTACACAGACAGTAACATTGAAAAATGTTTTTCTATGTGTTTGTTGTGGTCATCCTAAGCACCAGGTGGCAGTATTCCCTAGTGTCTCTGGCCAATGCAATGAGATTACAAAGCTCTCCTACAGTTGTATTACATAGATGGGATCTCAATACATGAGCAAATTGCTTTAGCCTTTTTTTATTCTGTATGAAAGCAACAGTTGTCAGGTTAACCATGAAAGCAATTCAAGGCAAAGCAAATTAACTAATTGTTGCATGTTTTCCTAGATCAATGCGCCACGCCTATCATGGTGTAGATCTCTGGCCGCACAGACCTAAAAATACCCTCTGTCCCTGGATTACTGTAATCCAGTGTGTGTGTGTGTGTGCGTCTGTGTTTGTGTGCATGCGTGTGTCTGTGCACTCACTGAAACAACTCTAGAATTGTTTTTCAAACTGGTCTAGAATTTAACCCTTCCCCCAAACCCCAGTGCATTGTGGTTATTTAAAGCAAGCTAAAAGGATAGTATCCTGGATGAAGCAGCCAGGTCACGAATCATGTCAAGTAGGTTTCAGTTTTGCTATGGCATTGTGGACCGGGATGGAAGATGGGCATAAGCATCTGCTTTTGGTGCACTCACCACGCCGTGCGCCAGCTGCAAGCTGGACAGCCAGCGCCGCGTGGAGACCAGGGCTAGCGCTAAAAGTTTCATCTTCAGATCCAGCGATATAAAAAAAATAATCGATTTTTGTTTTAAGCCTATCCCAAACCTTAAACCTTACCTTAACCATTGAGTTAATTCCTAAGCTTTTACTTTTTTGACGTAATGCCTAAGCTTAACCCTAACCTTAAAAATTCAGATTTAATGCCTAAACTTAACCTTAAACACATTGACATTTGCAACAACTAAGAAATGTCACGTTTGAGAAACATGGATGAACATCTAATTCTGATGTGAGAGTGTGAGAGCTTGTTGGGATTGTGACGGCCCCTCCCTACTTTGTCTACTGGGTTTTGCTGTGGAGAGGTGGGCGGAGCTGGGAGGGTCGTCAGTGCTGATGGGGCACACCTGTGAAAGCTCAGCAATAGCATGAGACACTGTTTCCCCATTCAGCAAGAGATTCCTCTTAATGCAAACCTTTGGTTGTTTCATTGTGGCTTTGGCAGTTGACACCTAATTTACTGACCTTCATGCCTCATCTGATTATTGTTTGAGTGTTTACTTTATTTATGGAATAAATTCATTTTGTGCCAAAATAAAATAAACCTGGCTCAAGATTGCAACAAACAATTGGAAACCACACACTGAGTAAAGGAATAACAACTGCCAAAGCCACAATGAAACAACCAAAGGTATACATGGAGAGAGGAATATCTTGCTGAATGGGGAAACATTGGCTTTATTCTACAGCTGAGTTTTCACAGGTGTGCCGCAATGACGCACAATACGGTCATAGGTCTTCCGAACACCCAAATGGCCAGCAATATCCCCATGAGAGGACTGCAAAACCAAATCACGGAAGGTATATGGTATCACAATTTTAATGACAGGATTACCCAAAAAATGGTCACCATGAGGCAGCCATTTCCTCACCAACAATTGACCCTGTAAGTAGTATCCCTGTACTAGACTTGGAACATCATCAGCCGGGAGGACCTGCTCAAACAACCCTTTCATTCATCTATTCACCGTTCATTACAGAGGGTTACGTATCCCTGATAGGTAACCAAGATTAAGGAAAGATGGCACTGTTACGGAGTCTAGTTGATAGGCAATCGACTAGCCGGACTGTTCCCCAGACTCCAGTTATAGCCATTCGTACAAGGCACAAACAAGGCTATTGAACCTGACATTGGTGTCTGTCGTATTCCTTTATCTAACATATCATACTGAAACAGGCACAGAAGAACATGGCTGGCGTTTCACATTCTCCCAACCAATTGTGCTGTTTGGTTAGTTTTTTTGCATTTTGTGTAACTTATTTTTGAATTTATTGTGTACATAATGTTGCTGCTACCGTCTTTTTTGACCAAAAATAACTTCTGGACATCAGAACAGCGATTACTAACCGCGGACGGGAAGCTACTTTTTCCTTTAACGAGTCTGATGAGAAGGATATCCAGCTATCACTGGAACAGGCCCAGATCCCTGCCTTTTGAGTGAATATAAGACGCAGGAAAAGGGTCCGCAGATTGGGCATCCTTCTGAAGATCTGTAGGCGAGTTTGTAATCTCCCACTGCCATTCATTCTTCTTTCTATCGTGCAATCATTGGATAATACAATTGATTGCCTATGACTAAGATTATCCTACCAACGGGACATTAAAAACTGTAACATCTTATGTTTCACCGAGACGTGGCTGAACGAAGATACGGACAATATAGAGCTAGCGGGATTTTCCATGCACCGGCAGAACAGAGACGCTACCTCTGGTAAGACGAGGGATGGGAGGGTGTCTATTTGACAGCATTTTTACCAGCATGTCACATGTGCAACCAGAGGGGAAAGAAATCCAAGACCAACTTTACACCACACACAGAGATGCATACAAAGCTCTCCCCCACCCTGCTTTTGGCAAATCTGACCATAATTCTATCCTCCTGATTCCGGCTTACAAGCAAAAACTAAAGCACGACAGGACTGTTTTGCTAGCACAGACTGGAATATGTTCCGGGAATCATCCAATGGCATTGAGGAGTACACCACCTCAGCCATCGGCTTCCTCAATAAGTGCAGCGACGACGTCATCCCCACAGTAACTGTGGGTACATTTGAAGTCAGAAGTTTACATACACTTAGGTTGGAGTCATTAAAACTAGTTTTTCAACCACTCCACAAATATCTTGTTAACAAACTATAGTTTTGACAAGTCGGTTAGGACATCTACTTTGTGCATGATACAGATAATCTTTCCAACAATTGTTTACAGACAGAATATTTAACTTATAATTCACTGTATCACAATTCCAGTGGGTCAGAAGTTTACATACACTAAGTTGACTGTGCCTTTAAACAGCTTGGAAAATTCCAGAAAATGATGTCATGGCTTTAGAAGCTTCTGATAGGCTAATTGACATCATTTGAGTCAATTGGAGGTGTACCTATGGATGTATTTCAAGGCCTACCTTCAAACTCAGTGCCTCTTCGCATGACATCATGTGAAAATCAAAAGAAATCGGCCAAGACCTCAGAAAATAAATTGTAGACCTCCACAAGTCTGGTTCATCCTTGGGAGCAATTTCCAAATAACTGAAGGTGTCACGTTCATCTGTACAAACAATAGTACGCAAGTATAAACACCATGGTACCACGCAGCCATCATACTGCTCAGGAAGGAGATGCGTTCAATCTCCTAGAGATGAACGTACTTTGGTGCGAAAAGTGCAAGTCAATACCAGAACAACAGCAAAGGACCTTGTGAAGTTGCTGGAGGAAACAGATACAAAAGTATCTATATCCACAGTAAAACGAGTCCTATATAGACATAACCTGAAAGGCCGCTCAGCAAGGAAGAAGCCACTGCTCCAAAACCACCATAAAAAAGCCAGACTACGATTTGCAACTGCACATGGGGACAAAGATCATACTTTTTGGAGAAATGTCCTCTGGTCTGCTGAAACAAAAATAGAACTGTTTGGCCATAATGATCATCGTTATATTTGGAGGAAAAAGGTGGACGCGTGCAAGCCAAAGAACACCATCCCAACCGTGAACCACGAGGGTAGCAGCATCATGTTGTGGGGGTGCTTTGCTGCAGGAGGGACTGGTGCACTTCACAAAATAGATGGCATCATGAGGGAGGAAAATTATGTGGATATATTGAAGCAACATCTGAAGACATCAGTCAGGAAGTTAAAGCTTGGTCACAAATGGGTCTTTCAAATGGCCAATGACCCCAAGCATACTTCCAAAGTTGTGGCAAAATGGCTTAAGGACAACAAAGTCAAGGTATTGGAGGGCCATCACAAAGCCCTGACCTGAATCCCATAGAAAATGTGTGGGCAGAACTGAAAATGCGTGTGCGAGTAAGGAGGCCAACAAACTTGACTCAGTTACACCAGCTCTGTCAGGAGGAATGGGCCAAAATTCACCCAACTTATTGTGGGAAGCTTGTGGAAGGCTACCCAAAACGTTTGATCCAAGTTAAACAATTTAAAGGCAATGCTAACAAATACTAATTGTATTTGGCTAAATTCCGACTTCAACTGTACATAGCCCTAACCAGAAGCCATGGATTACAGTCAACATCTGAATTGAGATAAAGGCTAGAGCTGCCGCTTTCAAGGAGTGGGAGACTAATCCGGATGCTTATAAGAAATCCCGCTATGCCCTCAGACGAACCATCAAACAAGCAAAGCGTCAATACAGGATTAAGATTGAATCCTATTACACCGGCTCTGACGCTCGTGGGATGTGGGTTTGAAAACTATTACGGACTACAAAGGGAAACTCAGACACGAGCTGCCCAGTGATGTGAGCCTACCAGACGAGCTCAATGCCTTTTGTGCTCGCTTCGAGTCAAGCAACACTGAAGCATGCACGAGAGCACCAGCTGTTCTGGATGACTGTGCGATTACGTTATTGGTAGCCGATGTGAACAATACCTTTAAATAGGTCAACATTCACAAAGCCGCTGGGCCAAACAGATTACCAGAACATTTACTCAAAGCTTGCGCAGACCAATTTTTTAATTTTATTTTACCTTTATTTAACCAGGCAAGTCAGTTAAGAACAAATTCTTATTTTCAATGACGGCCTAGGAACAGTGGGTTAACTGCCTGTTCAGGGGCAGAAGGACAGATTTGTACCTTGTCAACTCGGGGGTTTGAAATTGCAACCTTCCGGTTACTAGTCCAACGCTCTAACCACTAGGCTACCCTGCCGCCCCGCACCAACTGTCAAGTGTTTTCACTGACATTTTCAACCTCTCCCTGACCAAGTCTGTAATACCTACATTTTTCAAGCAGACCACCATAGTCCCTGTGCCCAAGGAGCGGAGGTAACCTGCCTAAATGATTACAGCCCCATGGCACTCACATCGGTAGCCATGAAGTGCTTTGAAAGGCTGGTCATGTCTCACATCAACAGTATCCTTCCGGACACCCTAGACCCACTACAATTGGCATACCGCCCCAACAGATGCACAAGTGATGCAATCTCAATCGCACTCCACACTGCCCTTTCTCACCAGTACAAAAGGAACACCTATGTGAGAATGCTGTTCATTGACTACAGCTCAGCATTCAACTACACATAGCATACGAAGCTCATCACTAACCTAGGACTCTGAGACTAAACTCCTCCCTCTGCAACTGGATCCTGGACTTCCTTACGGGCCACCCCCAGGTGGTTAATAGTAGGCAAAAACACGTCTGCCAAGCTGATCCTTAACACTGGGGCCGCTCAGGGGTGTGTACTTAGTCCCCTCCTGTATTCACTGTTCACCCCAGACTGCGTGGCCAAACATGAATCCAACACCATCATTAAGTTTGCTGACGACACAAAAGCTGTAGGCCTGATCACCGACAACGATGAGACGGCCTATAGGGAGGAGGTCAGAGAACTGGCAGTGTGGTGCCAGGACAACAACCTCTCCCTCAATGTGAGCAAGACTAAGGAGCTGATCGTGGACTACAGAAAAATGCAGGTCAAACAGGCCCCCATTATCATCAACGTGGCTGTAGTGGAGCGGGTCGAGAGCTTCAAGTTCCTTGGTGTCCACATCACCAACAAACTATCATGGTCCAAACATACCAAGACAGTCGTGAAGAGGGCACGACAAAACCTTTTCCCCTCAGGGACTGAAAAGATTTGGCATGGGTCCCCAGATCCTCAAAAGGTTCTACAGCTGCACAATCGAGTGCATCCTGACCAGTTGCATCACCGCCCGGTATAGCAACTGCTCGGCATCTGACCTTAAGGCGCTACAGAGGGTAGTGAGAATCGCCCAGAACATCGCTGGGGCCAAGCTTCCTGCATCTAGGACCTATATAATAGGCGGTGTCAGAGGAAAGCCCAGATAATTGTCAGAGACTCCAGTCACCCAGGTTATAGACTGTTTTTTCTCTGTTTTTTTCTGTGCACTCCACAGATCTGGTACAAGGTGAGGTCATCATAGGAGTGCATTCTTCATTGCCTGACGAAGGAGTGGTGGTGATTCTAGGAAGTGAGCTTGCCGGTGGCAGGGTCTGGCGAGATGTATCACCACCTCCTCTGGTTTCCATTCCTTCGGCCCATCTCAGAGAGGTGCCGGACGAAAGTGCTCAGAGTTTCCCCAAAGTGTTTACTGCTTGTGCCGTGACTCGTCCAATGAGCCGCTCTGAGTCCGTGTCGGAGTCTGGTGTATTTTATTTATTTTATTTCACCTTTATTTAATTTAACCAGGTAAGCCAGTTGAGAACAAGTTCTCATTTACGAACTGGCCAAGATAAAGCAAAGCAGTGTGACACAAAGAACAACACAGAGTTACACATGGAATAAACAAACGTACAGTCAATAACACAATAGAAAGTCTATATACAGTATGTGCAAATTAAGTCAGATTAGGGAGGTAAGGCAAGAAATAGGCTGTAGTGGCAAAATAATTACAATTTCACAAATAAACACTGGAGTGATAGATGTGCAGAAGATGAATGTGCAAGTACATATACTGGGGTGCAAAGGAGCAAATATATATATATATAAGTCAAATAAATAACAATATGGGGATGAGGCTTTGGGGGTGACAAGTGTAATATACCTGCTGGAGCATGTGCTATGGGTGGGTACTGCTATGGTGACCAGTGAGCTGAGATAAGGTGGGGCTTTACCTAGCAAGGACTTATAGATGATCTGGAGCCAGTGGGTTTGGCAACGAATATGAAGCGAGGGCCAGCCAACGAAAGCATACAGGTTGCAGTGGTGGGTAGTATATAGGGATTTGGTGACAAAATGGATAGCACTGTGATAGACTGCATCCAATTTGCTGAGTAGAGTGTTGGAGGCTATTTTGTAAATGACATCGCAGAAGTCGAGGATCGGTAGGATAGTCAATTTTACGAGGGCATGTTTGGCAGCATGAGTGAAGGATGCTTTGTTGCAAAATAGGAAGCCGATTATAGATTTAATTTTGGATTGGAGATGCTTAATATGAGTGGAAGGAGAGTTTACAGTCTAACCAGATACTAAGGTATCTGTAGTTGTCCACATATTCTAAGTCAGAACCGTCCAGAGTAGTGATGCTAGGCGTGTGGGCAGTGATCGGTTGAAGAGCATGCATTTAGTTTTACTTGCATTTAAGAGCAGTTGGAGGCCATGGAAGGAGAGTTGTATGGCATTGAAGCTCCTCTTTAGGTTAGTTAACACAGTGTCCAAAGAAGGGACAGAAGTATACAGAATGGTGTTGTCTGCGTAGAGGTGGATCAGAGAATCACCAGCTGCAAGAGCGACATCATTGATGTATACAGAGAAAAGAGTCGGCCCAAGAATTGAACCCTGTGGCACCCCCATAGAGACTGCCAGAGGTCCGGATAACAGGCCCTCCGATTTGACACACTGAACTCTATCTGAGAAGTAGTTGGTGAACCAGGCGAGGCAGTCATTTGAGAAACCAAGGCTGTTGAGTCCTCCGATATGCATGTGGTGATTGACAGAGTCGAAAGCCTTGGCCAGGTCAATGAATACGGCTGCACAGTATTGTCTTTTGTTGATGGCGATTATGATATCGTTTAGGACCTTGAGCGTGGCTGAGGTGCACCCATGACCAGCTCGGAAACCAGATTGCGTAGCGGAGAAGGTACAGTGGGATTCGAAATGGTCGGTGATCTGTTTGTTAACTTGGCTTTCGA
The DNA here is from genome assembly GCF_018296145.1 of Oncorhynchus tshawytscha. Classification (NCBI taxonomy): domain Eukaryota; kingdom Metazoa; phylum Chordata; class Actinopteri; order Salmoniformes; family Salmonidae; genus Oncorhynchus; species Oncorhynchus tshawytscha. The sequence continues at coordinate 35,821,175 of NC_056434.1, read as the reverse complement.
AGACTTTAGAAATGCAGGGTAGGATAGATATAGGTCTGTAACAGTTTGGGTCTAGAGTGTCTCCCCCTTTGAAGAGGGGGATGACCGCGGCAGCTTTCCAATCTTTGGTGATCTCAGACGATACAAAAGAGAGGTTGAACAGTTGAGTAATAGGGGTTGCAACAATTGCGGCAGATAATTTTAGAAAGAGAGGGTCCAGATTGTCTAACCCAGCTGATTTGTAGGGATCCAGATTTTTCAGCTCTTTCAGAACACCAGCTATCTGGATTTGGGTGAAGGAGAAATGGGGAGGCTTGGGCAAGTTGCTGTGGGGGGTGCAGAGCTGTTGACCGGGGTAGGGGTAGCCAAGTGGAAAGCAAGGCCAGCCGTAGAAAAATGCTTATTGAAATTCTCAATAATCATAGATTTATCGGTGGTGACAGTGTTTCCTAGCCTCATTGCAGTGGGCAGCTGGGAGGAGGTACTCTTATTCTCAATGGACTTTACAGTGTCCAAAAACCTTTTGGAGTTTTTGCTACAGGATGCAAATTTCTGTTTGAAAAAGCTAGCCTTTGCTTTCCTAACTGCCTGTGTATATTGGTTCCTAACATCCACAGGATGTGTTTGTGCTTGTCAAGGGCAGTCAGGTCTGGAGTGAACCAAAGGCTATATCTGTTCCTGGTTCTATTTTTTTTTGGAATGGGGCATGTTTATTTAAGATGGTGAGTAAAGCACTTTTAAAGAATAACTAGGCATCCTCTACTGACGGAATGAGGTCAATATCTTTCCAGGATACCCGGGCTAGGTCGATTAGAAAGGCCTGCTCGCTGAAGTGTTTTAGGGAGCGTTTGACTTTGATGAGGAGTGGTCCGTTTGACTGCGGGCCCATTACGGACGCAGGCAATGAGGCAGTGATCGCTGAGATCCTGGTTGAAGACAGCAGAGGTGTATTTAGAGGGCAGGTTGGTCAGGATGATATCTATGAGGGGGCAATTAATTCATATATGGTGTCCAGGGCACAGCTGGGGGCTGAGGGGGGTCTGTAACAAGCGGCAACAGTGAGAGACTTATTTCTGGAAAGGTGGATTTTTAAAAGTAGAAGCTCAATCTGTTTGGGCACAGACCTGGTTAGCATGACAGAGCTCTGCAGGCTGATTGCAACTTCACCCCCTTTGGCAGTTCTATCTTGGCGGAAAATGTTATAGTTGGGGAATCTTTGGTGGCCTTCCTATGCCAGGATTCAGACACGGCTAGGACATTAGGGCTGGCAGAGTGTGCTAAAGCAGTGGGGGAAAAAACTTAGGAAGGAGGCTTCTGATGTTAACATGCATGAAACCAAGGCTTTTATGGTTACAGAAGTCAACAAATGATAGCGCCTGGGGAATAGGAGTGGAACTGGGGGCTACAGGGCCTGGGTTAACCTCTACATCACCAGAGGAACAGAGGAGTAGTAGGATAAGGGTATGGCTAAAGGCTATAAGAACTGGTCGTCTAGTGAGTTGGGGACAGAGAATAAAGGAGCAGATTTCTGGGTGTGGTATAAAAGATTCAAGGCATAATGTACAGATAACGGTATGGTAGGATGTGAGCACAGTGGAGGTAAACCTATGCGTTGCGTGATGATGAGAGACGTTTAGTCTCTGGAGTTATCAATTAACATAGGTGAGGTCCACGCATGTGTGTTGGGTGGGACGAAAGAGCTATCTAAGGCAATTTGAGCGGGACTGAGGGCTCTACAGTGAAACAAAGCAATAAAAACTAGCCAAGACAGCCGGGGGGTTGCTTAGCCCAGATGATGGTGTCCTGTTTATCCTGTTTACCCAGATGATGGTGTCCAGCACCATCTTCAGATGCTAAAACTGGCGAGTGTAGAGAGTATAGAGATATTGTTATCCACGTCGGCACCAACGATGTTAGGATGAAACAGTCAGAGATCACCAAGCGCAACATAGCTTCTGCGTGTAAATCAGCTAGAAAGATGTGTCGGCATCGAGTAATTGTCTCTGGCCCCCTCCCAGTTAGGGGGAGAGATGAGCTCTACAGCAGAGTCTCACAACTCAATCGCTGGTTGAAAACTGTTTTCTGCCCCTCCCAAAAGTTAGAATTTGTAGATAATTGGCCCTCTTTCTGGGACTCACCCACAAACAGGACCAAGCCTGACCTGCTGAGGAGTGACGGACTCCATCCTAGCTGGAGGGGTTCTCTCATCTTATCTACCAACATAGACAGGGCTCTAACTCCTCTAGCTCCACAATGAAATAGGGTGCAGGCCAGGCAGCAGGCTGTTAGCCAGCCTGCTAGCATAGTGGAGTCTGCCACTAGCACAGTCAGTGTAGTCAGCTCAGCTATCACCATTGAGACCGTGTCTGTGCCTCGACCTAGGTTGGTCAAAACTAAACATGGCAGTGTTCGCCTTAGCAATCTCACTAGGATAAAGACCACCTCCATTCCTGTCATTATTGAAAGAGATCATGATACCTCACATCTCAAAATAGGGCTACTTAATGTTAGATCCCTTACTTCAAAGGCAATTATAGTCAATGAACTAATCACTGACCATAATCTTGATGTGATTGGCCTGACTGAAACATGGCTTAAGCCTGATGAATTTACTGTGTTAAATGAGGCCTCACCTCCTGGCTACACTAGTGAACATATCCCCCGTGCATCCCGCAAAGGCGGAGGTGTTGCTAACATTTACGATAGCAAATGTCAATTTACAAAAAAAAAGACGTTTTCGTCTTTTGAGCTTCTAGTCATGAAATCTATGCAGCCTACTCAATCCCTTTTTATAGCTACTGTTTACAGGCCTCCTGGGCCATATACAGCGTTCCTCACTGAGTTCCCTGAATTCCTATCGGACCTTGTAGTCATAGCAGATAATATTCTAATCTTTGGTGACTTTAATATTCACATGGAAAAGTCCACAGACCCACTCCAAAAGGCTTTCGGAGCCATCATCGACTCAGTGGGTTTTGTCCAACATGTCTCTGGACCCACTCACTGTCACAGTCATACGCTGGACCTAGTTTTGTCCCATGGAATAAATGTTGTGGATCTTAATGTTTTTCCTCATAATCCTGGACTATCGGACCACTATTTTATTACGTTTGCAATTGCAACAAATAATCTGCTCAGACCCCAACCAAGGAACATCAAAAGTCGTGCTATAAATTCACAGACAACACAAAGATTCCTTGATGTCCTTTCAGATTCCCTCTGTCTACCCAAGGATGCCAGAGGACAAAAATCAGTTAACCACCTAACTGAGGAACTCAATTTAACCTTGCGCAATACCCTAGATGCAGTTGCACCCTAAAAACTAAAAACATTTCTCATAAGAAACTAGCTCCCTGGTACACAGAAAATACCCAAGCTCTGAAGCAAGCTTCCAGAAAATTGGAACGGAAATGGCGCCACACCAAACTGGAAGTCTTCCGACTAGCTTGGAAAGACAGTACCGTGCAGTACCGTAGAGCCCTTACTGCTGCTCGATCATCCTATTTTTCTAACTTAATTGAGGAAAATAAGAACAATCCGAAATTCCTTTTTGATGCTGTCGCAAAGCTAACTAAAAAGCAGCATTCCCCAAGAGAGGATGACTTTCACTTTAGCAGTGATAAATTCATGAACTTCTTTGAGGAAAAGATTATGATTTTAAGAAAGCAAATTACGGACTCCTCTTTAAATCTGCGTATTCCTTCAAAGCTCAGTTGTCCTGAGTCTGCACAACTCTCCCAGGACCTAGGATCAAGAGAGACACTCAAGTGTTTTAGTACTATATCTCTTGACACAATGATGAAAATAATCATGGCCTCTAAACCTTCAAGCTGCATACTGGACCCTATTCCAACTAAACTACTGAAAGAGCTGCTTCCTGTGCTTGGCCCTCCTATGTTGAACATAATAAACGGCTCTCTATCCACCGGATGTGTACCAAACTCACTAAAAGTGGCAGTAATAAAGCCTCTCTTGAAAAAGCCAAACCTTGACCCAGAAAATATAAAAAACTATAGGCCTATATTGAATCTTCCATTCCTCTCAAAAATTTTAGAAAAGGCTGTTGCGCAGCAACTTACTGCCTTCCTGAAGACAAACAATGTATACGAAATGCTTCAGTCTGGTTTTAGACCCCATCATAGCACTGAGACGGCACTTGTGAAGGTGGTAAATTACATTTTAATGGCATCGGACCGAGGCTCTGCATCTGTCCTCGTGCTCCTAGACCTTGGTGCTGCTTTTGATACCATCGATCACCACATTCTTTTGGAGAGATTGGAAACCCAAATTGGTCTACACGGACAAGTTCTGGCCTGGTTTAGATCTTATCTGTCGGAAAGATATCAGTTTGTCTCTGTGAATGGTTTGTCCTCTGACAAATCAACTGTAAATTTCGGTGTTCCTCAAGGTTCCGTTTTGGGACCACTATTGTTTTCACTATATATTTTACCTCTTGGGGATGTTATTCGAAAACATAATGTTAACTTTCACTGCTATGCGGATGACACACAGCTGTACATTTCAATGAAACATGGTGAAGCCCCAAAATTGCCCTTGCTAGAAGCATGTGTTTCAGACATAAGGAAGTGGATGGCTGCAAACTTTCTACTTTTAAACTCGGACAAAACAGAGATGCTTGTTCTAGGTCCCAAGAAACAAAGAGATCTTCTGTTGAATCTGACAATTAATCTTAATGGTTGTACAGTCGTCTCAAATAAAACTGTGAAGGACCTCGGCGTTACTCTGGACCCTGATCTCTCTTTTGAAGAACATATCAAGACCATTTCAAGGACAGCTTTTTTCCATCTACGTAACATTGCAAAAATCAGAAACTTTCTGCCCAAAAATGATGCAGAAAAATTAATCCATGCTTTTGTCACTTTTAGGTTAGACTACTGCAATGCTCTACTTTCCGGCTACCCGGATAAAGCACTAAATAAACTTCAGTTAGTACTAAATACGGCTGCTCGAATTCTGACTAGAACCAAAAAATTTGATCATATTACTCCAGTGCTAGCCTCTCTACACTGGCTTCCTGTCAAAGCAAGGGCTGATTTCAAGGTTTTACTGCTAACCTACAAAGCATTACATGGGCTTGCTCCTACCTATCTCTCTGATTTGGTCCTGCCGTACATACCTACACGTACGCTACGGTCACAAGACGCAGGCCTCCTAATTGTCCCTAGAATTTCCAAGCAAACAGCTGGAGGCAGGGCTTTCTCCTATAGAGCTCCATTTTTATGGAACGGTCTGCCTACCCATGTCAGAGACGCAAACTCGGTCTCAACCTTTAAGTCCTTACTGAAGACTTATCTCTTCAGTGGGTCATATGATTGAGTGTAGTCTGGCCCAGGAGTGGGAAGGTGAACGGAAAGGCTCTGGAGCAACGAACCGCCCTTGCTGTCTTTGCCTGGCCGGTTCCCCTCTTCCCACTGGGATTCTCTGCCTCTAACCCTATTACAGGGGCTGAGTCACTGGCTTACTGGAGCTCTCTCTTGCCGTCCCTGGAAGGGGTGCGTCACCTGAGTGGGTTGATTCACTGATGTGGTCATCCTGTCTGGGATGGCGCCCCCTTGGGTTGTGCCATGGCGGAGTTCTTTGTGGGCTATACTCAGCCTTGTCTCAGGATGGTAAGTTGGTGGTTGAAGATATCCCTCTAGTGGTGTGGGGGCTGTGCTTTGGCAAAGTGGGTGGGGTTATATCCTTCCTGTTTGGCCCTGTCTGGGGGTGTCCTCAGATGGGGCCACAGTGTCTCCTGACCCCTACTGTCTCAGCCTCCAGTATTTATGCTGCAGTAGTTAATGTGTCGGGGGGCTAGGGTCAGTTTGTTATATCTGGAGTACCTCTCCTGTCCTATTCGGTGTCCTGTGTGAATCTAAGTGTGCGTTCTCTAATTCTCTCTTTCTCTCTCTCTCTCTCGGAGGACCTGAGCCCTAGGACCATGCCCCAGGACTACCTGACATGATGACTCCTTGCTGTCCCCAGTCCACCTGGCCGTGCTGCTGCTCCAGTTTCAACTGTTCTGCCTTATTATTATACGACCATGCTGGTCATTTATGAACATTTGAACATCTTGGCCATGTTCTGTTATAATCTCCACCCGGCACAGCCAGAAGAGGACTGGCCACCCCACATAGCCTGGTTCCTCTCTAGGTTTCTTCCTAGGTTTTGGCCTTTCTAGGGAGTTTTTCCTAGCCACTGTGCTTCTACACCTGCATTGCTTGCTGTTTGGGGTTTTAGGCTGGGTTTCTGTACAGCACTTTGAGATATCAGCTGATGTACGAAGGGCTATATAAATAAATTTGATTTGATTTGATTTGATTTGATTACTGTGTTGTGTGTTCTGGATGAGCCGCCACTTGTTACAACCTGACTCAAGATTGTAACAAACAATGGGAAACCACACAAAGGGATTAACAAAATGAATGTATTCCATAAATAAAGTAAACATTCACAACAATAATCAGATGAGGCATGAAGGTCAGTAAATTAGGTGTCAACTGCCAAAGCCACAATGAAACAACCAAAGGTAAGCCAAAGGTAAACCAAAGGTAAGCATCTCTTGCTGAATGGGGAAGCAGTGGCTCATGCTACTGCTGAGCTTTCACAGGTGTGCCCCATCAGCACTGACGACTCTCCCAGCTCCTCCCACCTCTACTACTCCGCACACCAATCTCCTGCAGGAATTAAGCACAGCAAAACCCAGTAGACAGAGCCGTCACAGGATGAAGTGGAGGTGGTTTTGTGTGTGTGTGTCTTTGATCCCCTCCATCATGGCTACATGGTCTAATCACCACCAGCAGCTGTCAGTGTGTCAGCAGCACACTGCCCTCTCACTATAGCCACCAGTTTAACCATGTGCTATGGATATGTGTGTGCATCCGTGCATGTGTGTGTGAACATCCCCATTCTGTGTTGAACCCGATGAACTGCAGTGTTTGAAAGCTAATTTGTGTCAAAATGACATCATCAAGACCACTTTGCACCCTACTATTCTCTTCTCCTCTCCTTTCTCAACCCACCCCCTGCTCTCCTCCCCTCTCACTCCCCTTTCGTGGTGCCGTAGAGGGGGAGCTGGTTGCATCATAAGCTGCGGTGGCTGTGGCTACCGTTAAAGCCCAGGATTTACAGCAGGCCCTTCTGCTGTTGCAGGGACAACGCAGGCTCTAATCCACCGCACATCACTGCTACACTGCTACATACTCCACTACACTCACGCACTGCCGATCCCTAGCCCTATACTCCAGCCCCATCTCAAGCCCCAGCCAAAACCATCCCTACGACTGGAAAAGTACATGAATCAATCAAATTGATTGACTGATTCGTTGACTGAGGCAAATCTCAGTAGGATGCACTTCTCATTCCAGTGAGGTAAATGGTTCATGGAGGTGTGTATGGATCTCTGTTACAGCCCCTATTGCTCTTCCCAGCCTCCATGGTGATGAGTGTTCTGAGACTGTACAGGTGCAGGAGGGGACAGTCTATTTAGCCCTCTCTCTGCTCCACCCACAGTCACTTACACACCTGTCACACACACCCCTCCTCTCTCTGCCTCATCCAATCAACACTCAATTAGTCACGCTCACCTGACACTCCTGTCGTGTTTCAGGTTTAAAAGAACTCTGGCCATCAAAGGCTGCAGTGTCATTCTTGTCGTTTAACTCCATCAACATCTCGGCTTAAGGGGGTGGTTGCCGGGTGGATCTGGCTGGCTGGTAAGCTCTCAGTCAGTTGTTGGCAAGTCTAGAACCACCGGATCCATCTATCCCACCAGTGTGAGTTCTACCATTGCCAAAAACCGGGGTGAGCGGGGCGACCATAAATACACCGGTGGAGCACATTCTGTTGATTATTATTGGTCAGTAGAATTGCCCAGAAGTCACAAAGGAGTTATTAATAATGATCATCCTAGGAAGCCCCTGGAACTTGACTGCTGTGGAATGGTTTGAATGCATTAAGTCTGAGAGCATCATAAGGCTCTGTGTGAGTCATGAGGCCTGTGTCTGAGACTACAGCTCAGGTTACAGCGTTCAGGGCCTCTGGAACAGAGTATAGACCTCCATAGCAACCAGAGATATAGGAGAGGACCAAGACCATTGATCTATAGATCATCCTCTGCGGTCTCTCGCTCTCTTTTTCATTCCCTCTGGAGTTACCTATCTCTTTGTCTGTCTCTCTCACTGTCCATAGGGAAGATAAAGAAAAATTGTGATCAAGTACTCATGAATCTAAAGAAACAAAGTCATTGGTCCCACCCTCAGCTTCTGTCAAATCACTGACACTGCACATCGATTACAGGACCTATCACCTACGTATCACTATTCCACGTTCTATACAACCTCCGTTCAAACAAACCAAAAAGACAAGTGTTGAGTGTCTGTCTCCTCCTATATTGGCACTACACATGATTGCTCAAACCGATATATACAGAAGCAAAAATGTGCTAGTGCCAAAATGGGAAAAGAAGACGAGTGGAGGCCATGTCTTAAACAACAGCACCAGCCTGAAGAAAACTAAAATAGTTGGATGAATAGCAAGTTGTTTGTCTCACCACAGCTGTTAGAACACAATCATGGTCATAGACTTTCATCAACACTGAATTTTACGCAGTTGGTGTATAGAATGTAAAGAGGGCAGAGGGTAAGGGACAGTGTCAGCGATGCATGTTGGGTAATTTGGTTATTTCTCTACTCTGTTTATGGCCCTATGGTAATTCACTGATAGTGTGCCTTCACAGTGAATTCTACCAGTGCCATACACAGAACAGGAGGAGTCATCAGCCCAGCACCAGGGCATGCTGCATGGGTAGCCTACTACATCCGTGCAGGGCAGGACAAAACACAGAACATGGCAGAGCTGTGTTTCAATCCAGGAAGTTGTTGCCTACCTTCTGTCTTTGTTTATTCCCATCACAGATCCACAGGGGCGGACTGGGATCAGAAATCGGTCTTGTCAGTTGAAACACTCCGGACCTTTTTTTTCTTGGCCGAGGCAACACATACTGAGTTTTCGCCCCTGCCACACCCCCCTGGAAACTTCTCAAAACTAAGGATTATACAGTTTATACTTGGTCTAACGACATGTCTGTAGACAAATTGAACGTGACTATTATCGCTGGTCAAAACTACATTTAATTTATAGTCCGGTGGAATGTCTGTAGATTGTCATCGTTGCACAGACATGGAAAAAATTAATGTCTCTGCGACTGTCGCAATGTCCGTTGTTGTGGTTACTGGGCTGCTACAGCAACAAGACTAAATTCCTCTGTGGCAAGAAGGTGCAGGACAACAGGAGTTCTAAAATTCTCAGAAAAAATGACCTACTTTTATTTTGGCCATGTTCGTAATTTCACTCTGGCTATCTACTCCAATTTCAGAGCACTCTAATCTGAGTGTGCCAGAGCGCAGAATAACTGATTAATTTACGAAATGCTCAACACCCGTTGACTATGGCCGGTGTCGCTAAACGTCAGCAAAAAAAACGTATTTAAATTGTTGCCAGCAGCACTGTTGCAGTCACCAACGCTCTGGATAACATGAAAACAGTCTAACCAGCTCTGCTAGGGCAAGTTAAATGGTCAGAGTGAGGTGTTCTCTCATTTGTGTCTGGAAGTAGCTAGCAAGCTAGCCAACGTTAGCCAGTTAGATTGGGTGCTTGAATGCCATTGTGTGGTCAGAAATTCTCAGATCAACCCTTCTCCTCAGCCAGAGCGTCCAGTGTGTACTCTGAACTCTCCGAGAGTGAATTTACAAATGGACAATCTGACAATACTGAGTTTACGAATGCCCAGAGCGCACTATGAGCACACTCTGGCACTCCAGAGTGAATTTACCAACACACCCTTTGTTAAACTCACAACCGTAAGCAATTTCACCTTGTGAATAATGTGGTGTGTTGTGGTCGTTGGTTTATTTTCCTGTAATAATTAATAAAAAGCAGCTAAAGTTAAGATGTTGTCAGCTGTACCCTGGCCCTAATTTTAATTGGCTAGCCAGCTAGCTGACAATGAACCAAAACATTGTTGCCTGGCTTGCTAGGTTGACATTTATTAAATTCATTTTTTAAATTTTGGGTTTATTGGTGTTCAAATAGAGCAAGTACTCTATCTGGAACACCAGAATGCTGATGTTATGCACAGGTTGTCATTTTATGTTTATACTTTTATACTCATAACGACGACAACAAGTTTGATGTCGGATGACAATAGAATGTTCATGATGTCACTGCGATAACTGTTTACAGACATGTCGATCGACCAACTGTCAACCAGCCTTATGTCTCTGCCTCATATTTCTGAACAACTGCAATTTGAATGAGTGTTCCAAAAATATATATGAAGGCTACAACCTTCTCTGTAACTGATATTGCCATAGTAAAAGCAAGACATTGCATTGGGGCAAAACAATTAGCATTTTGAGTGGGGATGTAATCTTTATAGCTATGCTGCCATTTTACCAGCACTGCAGTCTCCCTCCTGTTTAGCCTATGTTTGCAATGATCATAATTATTTATTTTTTAAACCATTAAATTGCTATTGACTACCTGTCTTGTGTGCAAGTGGCAGTGGCGTCACGGAGTGACTGAGCACTGAGCAGTAGTGATGTGCAGTTTGTGAACCATTCGTTCTTTTTGAACAACTCTTTTAACTGACTCGAGAGTCACGATTCGTTTTTCCGAGTGACTCGTTCATTTTAGTCGTTCTTTTGACCTGCTGGCCACAAAAAAATTCTAAAGTAGGATTAATACGCGTCTACCAACTGTCTATCATGTCAGCACAGAAAAATACAGGCAGCAGAAAAGGAAATACCATGTTTAGAACTGATAGGTGATCGCATTCTGCGAGAATTAATGCAATGATTTGATTATTGAATGTTTTTCGATGGACACAGCTTTGTAGAATCAAAACATACACAGCCTGACTCTGCCCAACACTCGATAAAAATTGTTTTGGTGGGCTGCTGCAGTTCGTAAACAATATCTTGCTGATCTCCCTCGCGGCAGTCAAGCATTCCGCCAAGAGTCGTTCACACAATCTAGTCCGGCTGCGGCTGCAACAAGACCTTGTTTCAAATGTATCGATAATTAATCGTATTTGTATGCTTAGCAATCACAAATGTACATTGTATGAAGCACAGTTTTATACGTTTCAGTCACAAATGGCAGCTCCAATAAGCCTCCTATGGTGAATGAGAGACTTGTGCAATCATGATTCCTTCGAGCTTTTAGTTCATCATTCGCCGGTAGGGGTCCTGCATGCTCTGGGCATTACTGAATCAAATGAATGGAATGAACTTGATTCATTCTTTTGACTGAGTCAAAAAGATCTGAGTCGGTAAGAACTTCCCATTATTACTGAACAACAGCTGAAAGGAGGTAGGCTAGTGGATCCCGCATATGCAGAAATCTACGTATTATTTTTAGAAACAGAAAGTCGGGTTACAGAAGATCCAGAGCCACAGCCACTCTGTTTTTTCTTTGAGGCCCCCACACCAGCCCATTTTGTTCCTTGAGGGGCACAAGTTAGACAGTCCAACTGGGCTAAAAATTGACCAGCCCATCTGGCATTACCCAAAATGCCAGATGGACAGGCCGCCCGCCCCTGTGAACTTGGATAGGTCAGAGAAATATGATAGAAACTCAAGTCAAATTATTGCTTACATATTCTACCTTGTTTCTGATCCACAAAAGGGGAATGGACAGGGCAGAAAGGCAGAGCTTGAATGAAATGCATGACTAAAACACCAGACCTTACTCCACACTACACAGAGAATAATTATTCTATATGTGTTCTAACAGAATGTGTTCCAACATGTCGTTCAACACAGCATTAGCCATGTCTTCAATACTAACACTTAAAATCTTAAAATCTGCAACAAGTTTCTTATATCCATGTCCTCATGGGCTGCGTTGCACATGCCTTCTGTCCATCGGGTTAAAACAAACAGGTTACAACAAACATCCCTTATCGGGACATGGAGAAAGGGGCAGACATTCATCTCTGTGCCATGCAGACCCACTACCCAGCTCGAAGATTGATCACAGCCATGTGGAATGATGCACTAAGTGATTTTTTGAGATGCTCCAAATGGGTCCCAGAGCTCCTCTTCCCGCTTCTGGGAGAAATCGTCAATAGACCTAAAGAGCAACGTTGGTTGAGAGAGAGAGAAAGAGAGAGAGAGACCTCTGTCATTAAGCAAGTTGAGTGGGCCCTTTGCAATGGTGAGAGGAATGCCCCTGAAAATGGTTAGCAACAGACGTTTCACTGGTATTATAGGCCTTTTCTATTAGGGAAAGCAAATGCTCATTTATAACGTTATAAAAACGTTACAACCCTATCCGCCTAACCGTTCAATTTCGGTTGCCTATATGCAAATCAAAAAGCCTCAATTAAACGAATAAATAGGATATAGCAGCAATAATACATATAAGGTTATAGGCTTCGTTTAAATTTCTTCAGAAAACAGTCTGTTACTTTTTTATTATTCAGTCGCCCAATCCCATAGGCAGGAATACGATTTGGAGAGTAGGTTAGCCACAGGCCTTGTTGCGTGCGGGAGCGACGTTCACCTTTCTTTAGAATGCCCTCGATGCTGGTGGATAATCGCATTTGTCTGTGATGATTATGCAGTCTACGCTCCTCCACCTGTTATTTTAGGAACGTTTTAGAAATACAAACCCTTGAAGAACGAGAGGGTTCACCAAGAGGGTAGTTAAGGCCCATAGCTGTCCAGGTATGACCTTGATACATTTTGTTACAGTTTAACCCGCGAGGTCACTGCTTTAACTTTCATGTGGACTAAAAGTGATTACATGATTTTTGTAGGCCTACAAATAAATGATCTATAACGCATAAGTAGCAAACCTGAACGAATTGTAATTAGGCTACTTAGAGTGCTAAGTAATTGTATTTGATTCAACTGCATTGTAGGAGGAAATTATATCTTTTAAGGTTAAATACAATTACAATTTGAATAAAACACATTTTTTAGAAGGCGAAGCTACTAGTTTTTATTTGCTAATTGTATTAGGCCTCAGGCTGCAATGACACAGTTAACATGCAATAGCCTATAAAACATTTATGCACTTGAATCAACACCGCATAGAAAACATTAATTTCGAACCAAATGCCAAGTTGTATTATTTTTGTAATGAAAAATAGGCCTCTCGTTTTCTCTTTTAAAATGCAGTGACTGAAATTACATTCCATAAAGCGCACTGCGCAATAACTCTACATAATCATGAAACGAAATTATTAAACCGCACTTTACCTACGTAAAAATAATACCGTGTATAAAGCTTATATAACTTTGTCTATACAACTTTGTCTAGTCAAGGACTGTTTTCTTCCCTTTACTCACCCCTCTCTCCCTACCTCCCCCTCTTCGAGGAATAGCTCCATACCTGAACGAAGGCCACATCACCCAAAGGACAGCATCCTCATCCTGAAATGAAAAAAGAAACACAAACACCCATCCTCTCCTCTTTCCACCACCGGCCTCCCCGTCCCTCTATCTCTTCATCTCTCCCAGCACTCGGTCTGTTGGGGCTGCGTGGCCGGGGATTTTCAGATGGAAAGGTAATTAGTTGGTAAGCATCTTAACCCAGTGGAGAGGGAGTAATCCATGCTGCCCTCATCCCTCTCCTCCTGCTGCTGGTGAACAGTTCATCAGTGTCACGGAACTCTTTAGCGCGTGCGGCGTGTACAGTAGTCCCGTGCCGTGTGTCACTTGACGGATATTGCGAACATAGCCTATTAAGATTGCTGATGGTGACAATACTAATAATTTTAGATTATATTTGATTGTATTATCGTTTTTTAAGTGTATTGGCTATAGGCCTACTGTTACGAGCATTAAATGTTCATTATACTATTAATGTCCTTAGCCTCTAAAGCGTTCGCACAGATTTCTCCGTTTTTTAGGGCTTGTTGAGTGCGCATGCAGCTCCTGCGCTCACACTGCGGCAGCATCGAATGACGCTCCTCATATGGCGGATAGTGAACCAGTGCAACAGTTCTTTCTCGTGGATGAGGATATCTATTCTCTAGCCTAGGCCCACTCCATGCCATGCAGTAAGCGTTTACCCTCCACGGCCGTTCACCTTCATCCCCATATTGACGTGGAGGCTTTAGAAAAAATGTGATGTAGGTAAATAATTAGTTTGTGTTAATCTAGTTTTCCACACACAAGTTCTTTGCCTTTCCACTTTTAGGATAGGCCTATAGTCTATACTTAAAACAATCTATTTATAAACAACACAAAACCTTTTATTTAGCCCAAGCAAAGAGCTTCATGCTTTCCTTTTTATCCAAGCCATTTCAGCTCAGAGACACATTTTATACAACCTGTGCTGTCCATCGGGTGTGGTATGAATCTTCCTCCATAACCATGTTCCCTCCCGTTGCTCGAAATGGGGCGCTGTCACTGAAAGGTCCCGCTCGAACTGTAGATCGGGGCTCACATCCCCTCAATATATAAACCTACAGCCGGTGAACATCCTCCATACTCCAATTTTCTCCCATTCACCTGCTGTTGATAATTACACAGACAGACATAGAGGCCTACTTTGAAAAAGAGATCTCACCCTTTCAGTTGATCCGAGCTGAGTTCGTCAGAGAGGAGCGGTTTGGATTTCAAACCTTTTCAACCTCTAAAGTTGCGTTGAAATCTGTCCACGCGCACCCATTGTCCAAACCATACATTATAGAATAGACGCAGCCGGCTGGTCACCCCTCGTGCTCTACCGCTGCTGGTAGATGTGCAGGCGGGCCATGTGCATTAATAATGATGTGGAGGTGGAGTATTGTCCTCTGAATACAGTGGGCCTATGCGATTTGATGAGAATCCCCGAATTTACCAGTTATCGTTCAAAAATAAGACTATTTTAATTATATGTATTTTTAAATCGATTTATTTCAAAATTGTGACTTTTGGTTTCATGTTGCACAACATAGCCTGTCCCTGTCCATTCACCGACTCATAAATAGGCCTACTAAACCGTTTAACGAATTAAGCATTTTATTGATTAAACTCGAACATCGAAAAGTAATCTTGATTTAGACTATTCTTAGAGGCTGCCTTTTATTTTTTTTAGCTTAAACTAAATAAACGCTGTTTAAACTAAACCCATCATAATAACATTGATAATAATATAATTCATTAATTAATTCATTATCAAATCAAGGCGTTGAGTCAATCGTTACCATACATTGTTCCATCGATTTTATTAGTACTTTTTATTAATTTAAATCTTTAAAGATTACTTTATTTCTTAGCCTATATTTTTCTCACATGATCCTTTCGTCCTTGAGGTGAGAGAATGACTGTAAAAGTAAAACCATAGTAAAGAGAACACTGTTCTTTCTACATTTTCCTTTCATTTCCTCCGGCTCTCGGGTTGTTGAGTACTCCTTTTCTTGGAGAGAAAAGACATTCAAGTCGAATTTCTACTTTAAACTTTTCTGCCACCTACTGGATTAAAATGATACATCTAAAACTTAGATTTGTTGTTCAGTGATTTCAATCTAGTCTGTTACTTATCCCCAAGTACCCCAGAGAGAATGTTGATTTTCTAATTAAATATTTCTGTATATGGAATAATGTAATTTCATAAATAACATGTTTTAATGGTCTCCTTCCATTCAGTAGGCCTACCATTGTTGTCTCTACCTTCTTGCCCTTTGTGCTGTTGTCTGTGCCCAATAATCTTTGTACCCTGTGCTACTGCCCTGTGCTACTGCCCTGTTGTGTTGCTACCTTGTTTTTGTCATGTTGTGTTGCTACCATGATGTGTTGTCATGTGTTCATGCCATGCTATGTATGTTGTTGTCTTAGGTCTCTCTTTGTGTAGTGTTGTGTTGTCTCTCTTGTCATGATGTGTGTTTTGTTCTACAGTATATATATATATATATTTTTTGTCCCAGCTCCAGTCCCCGACGGAGGCCTTTTGCCTTTTGGTAGGCTGTCATTGTAAATGAGAATTTGTTCTTAACTGACTTGCCTAGTTAAATAAAGGTTCAATAAAACATAAATTACAATCTATGACTATATTTTGGCCATTAGCCAAACAAACCCTCAATGTGGTTAGACAGGCAGAACCAGGAAGTCACAAACATTTTCAGAGAAATGAAAGTAAGCAGACAGACAACACCCCAATGCTTGTCCACAACTGTTCAGTCAGTCAGTGTGTGTATCAACATGGCAGAGGCAACTTTGGGTAAGGATCCCTTCTGCTGTTCAATCTGTCTGGATGTACTGAAGGATCCAGTGACTACTGCCTGTGGACACAGTTACTGTATGGGCTGTATTAAGGGCTGCTGGGATCAGGAAGATCTGAAAGGTGTCTACAGCTGTCCACTGTGCATGGAAAGCTTCATCCCAAGACCTGTTTTGAGGAAAAACATCTTATTGGTTGAATTAATGGAGAAACAGAAGAAGACAGGATTAAAATCTGCTCCTCCAGTTCTCTGTTATGCTGGACCTAGAGATGTGGAGTGTGATTTCTGCACTAGGAGGAAACTCAAAGCTGTCAAGTCTTGCCTGGTGTGTCTGGCATCTTACTGTGAGACTCACCTCCAGCCTCACTTTGAATCCCCTGCCTTTCAGAAGCACAAGCTGGTCAAAGCCTCCACACAACTAGAGGAGAAGATCTGCTCTCATCATGACAAACCACTGGAGGTTTACTGCCGTACCGATCAGCAGTGTATCTGTTATCTGTGTACAATGAACGAACATAAAGGCCATGATACAGCTGCAGCAGAAAGGACTGAGAAACAGGTAAGGATGACAACTCCACTGTTAAACATCATAGATCTGCATTTAGACACTTGTTAATCTCTTTACAACATATTGTTGATGTACCTCATATCAAATGGAAGTGTTTTATGTCAAAGGTGATATAACTGGAAGAGCAAGAAAAACATCCAACGCCCGGAGATGTCAAAGTACTTGAACAAAATTGCCTGATTATATTGTTGCAGTAATTTGGTGACTCTCATAAGTAATAATAATAACAATAATACTTTGACACGTCACAAAATGCAATCATTATTGTATTATATTTAAACATATCTCCTTCTTTTGGCTGCATCTCTGCGTCTCAGTGGTTTGAAGGACTATCCTATTTCACATAAACATCATGGAAGGAGCCTTTACAAAGTCTTGTCACCATTCTCTGCAGAAACAGTTGGTAGAGAATCAGCAGAAATCCCAGCAGAGAATCCAGCAGAAAGAGAAGGAGATGCAGGAGCTGAGACAGGCTGTGGTCTCTCTGAAGGTGAGTTTTAGGGCCATCTATATTTAAATTAAATGTATATTAACATGACCAGCAAACCAATATTTCATTTTAGAATTGGTTAAAATTATGTTAGGGTCAGGGTAAAGGGTTTGGTGTAAGGTTAGGGTTAAGGTAAGGATCAGTTTTAGATGTTGGCTGTCAATGGAATGCTGGTAAGAAAAGTCCTTATAGTCTATCCTGGGCTGAATGAAATGGACCCTCATTCTCTTTGTGTGTTCTAACAGCTCTCTGCACAGGTAGCGGTGGAGGACAGTGAGAGGATTTTTACTGAGCTGATCTGTTCCATTGAAAGAAGGAACTCTGAGGTGAAGCAGCAGATAACAGCCCAGGAAAATGCTGAAGTGAGTCGGGCTAAAAGGCAGCTGGAGCAGCTGGAGCAGGAGATAGCTGAGCTGAGGAGGAGAGATGCTGAGCTGGAGCAGCTTTCACACACAGAGGATCACATCCATTTCTTCCAGGTGACGTCAGTCTGTCTATATCAGCAAAAAAATCTAAAAGAACTTGTAAACTTTAGATAAAACATCTCCACATTTCTGTTTTTCAACCTGTTTCTCCCTGCAGAGTTTTCAGTCTCTCTGTGTCCCTCCTGGATCTGATGCCTTACCCAGCATATCTGTCAATCCACACATATCTTTTCATTTTGTGAAGAATTTTGTATCTGAGGTGACAGAACAACTAGAGGATATCTGCAAGAAAGAAATTGCCAAACTGTCATGGGAAGGTAGGTGAGAAGTATCAAATAGACTTGTTTTTTACATGCCTCAAAATGAGCAGCAGTGGTTACCTTGAATGAATGTTGAACCATAGAGTTGACTGTAGTAATCCTTTGTATCTTGTTTGGGGTTTCTTGCATTTTCTTGCATTCATTTGTGTTGTTTTGATTGTGGTAAGAACAGTGAGCTCTCCCACCATCCACACTCACCATAGGTTCAAACATCTGTCTTTATAGAACACCTGATGTGTGTTTACCACCACCATCTGTCTGCCCCTGGTGGTCTGGTGTGTAATTGCCAAATAATAACAGATTATTAAATGCACCCACATTTTATTATGGGGACTTTCATTTCAATCTTCTGGGTTACTGAGGAATGGATACATAAACCTGTGATTTAAATAACTGTCAAAACACCAATTATCAAGCTGACTTAAATCAATCAGTGCATCTCTCCCTTAGCACCTCCCTCTGACTACTTCATGGATGCCATTCCACATACTTCTTATTACAATTCCAACCAATTGGCATGGCAGAGACCCAGCCCTCGCTGGATAACCCATCAACAATATTTTCAGAACATGCAAGCGACCTGCAGCACTGTGAGGCCCAATGTGTCTCACATGGTGACCCCTCATCGCATGGCCGCCCAGGTTGCACCTGCTGTAACCCCAGTGCACATGCCTCAGTACAAGTATGCTGCAGGAGTGCGCAAGCCTTCATACATTCCTACACTTCCCCAGGTTGTTAAGCAGCAGCCTGCTGTCCATGTGCAGGACCAGGAGCCTCTGACTGTCTCCAAGCTGGCTGCTGCTCCTCCTCAGGAACAGAAGGAAATGCTAGGTCAACGCCTCTACCCGCTCATCCAGAACATGCACCCCAGTCTGGCAGGAAAGATCACTGGCATGTTGCTGGAGATTGACAACTCTGAGCTGCTCTACATGCTGGAGTCTCCAGAGTGTCTCCGCTCCAAGGTGGATGAAGCTGTGACTGTGCTGCATGCTCACCAGGCCAAACAGGCAACAAAGAGACAAGAAAAACTAAAGAAAAGGAAATAATTTGATTCAGCTGGGTCCAGAGATCACCAGACAAAAATGGAAAATGGTCCAAATAAAACAGTCGGGGTATAATTACAACAGATAATGAAATTACTATGGCTGTCAAATGATACAAAAATGCAATTGAGTTCATCGCTGGATTTACTGTGATAAATTGCGATTTATTGCAAATTCTGAATTTGCTCAAATTGAGCCATATTTTTAAAACAATTGATACAAAAAGCATGACAAAAATATTGACATCTTGATTTTTTCCCAAACTAATGGTAAGTAGAATCCAGGTAAACAGATGAAGCACACTTTCTTTAACCGCAATGTCAACCTGTTTTGACATTACAGTGTTGTTTTTAGTTGAATATATTGTGTATTTTGGATGTTTTCAGTGTATTATGAACGCTTTCAGACAATACGATTAATCACAATTAAAAATCATTTGTGCACAAAAATTACAAACAGTTAACTGATTAACTCTGACAGCCCTAGAAATGACTGAAAGCATTCTTTTCTGGCACGTTATTCCTTTTAAATGTATGAATGCTTGGGATATTGAGAGTCTATGGCATTGTGAAATGTACAGTGCCTTCATAAATATAAGACTTATTCCACATTTTGTTGTGTTACAGCCTGAATCCATCTACACACAACACCCCATAGTGACAAATTGAAAACATGTTTTTAGACATTTATGCAAATTAATTGAAAATTAAAAATATAAATATCTCATTTAAATAAGTATTCACACCGCTGAGTCAATACTTTGTACAAGAACCTTTGGCAGTGATTACAGTTGAGAATCTTTCTGGGTAAGGGGTGGCAGGTTGCCTAGCAGTAAGAGCGTTGGACTTGTAACTGAAAGGTTGCAAGATTGAATCCCCGAGCTGACAAGGTAAAAATCTGTTGTTCTGCATCTGAACAAGTCAGTTAACCCACTGTTCCCTGGTAGGCTGTCATTGAAAATAAGAATTTGTTCGTAACTGACTTGCCTAGTTAAATAAAGGTTTTTTAAAAAGTCTCTAAGAGCTTTCCAGGTGCCACATTTGCCTATTATTATTTTGAAAACTCTTCAAGCTCGATTGTTGATCCTTGCTAAATAAACTTTTTCAGGACTTACCATAGGTTTTCAAGTAGATTTTAAGCCACAATTGTAACTCGGCCATTCAGGAACAATCACTGTCTTCTTAGTAAGTAACTCCAGTGTAGATTTAGCCTTGTGTTTTAGGTTATTGTCCTGCGGAAAGGTGAATTCATCTTTCAGTGTTTTTTAATTTATTTATTTTATTTAACCTTTATTTAACTAGGCAAGTCAGTTAAGAACATATTCTTATTTACAGCGACGACCTACCAAAAGGCAAAAGACCTCCTGCGGGGACTGGGGCTGGGTTTAAAAAAATAAAAATAACATATAAATATAGGACAAAACACATACCACAACAAGAGAGACAACACTACATAAATAGATACCTAAGACAACAACATAGCAAGGCAGCAACACATGACAACACAGCATGGTAGCAACACAACATGACAAGAACATGGTAGCAACACAAAATGGTAGCAGTACAAAACATGGTACAAACATTATTGGGCACAGACAACAGCACAAAGGGCTAGAAGGTAGAGACAACAATACATCACGCAAAGCAGCCACAACTGTCAGTAAGAGTGTCCATGATTGAGTCTTTGAATGAAGAGATTGAGATAAAACTGTCCCGTTTGAGTGTTTGTTGCATCTCGTTCCAGTTGCTAGCTGCAGCGAACTGAAAAGACGAGCAACCCAGGGATGTGTGTGCTTTGGGGACCTTTAACAGAATGTGACTGGCAGAACGGGTGTTGCATGTGGCGGATGAGGGCTGCAGTAGATATCTCTGGTGTGTCTGGTGGAAAGCAGACTGAACCAGGATTGCCTCTAGGATTTTGCCTGTGCTTAGCTCAATATAGTTTACTTTTTATCCTGAAAAACTCCCCAGTCCTTAACGATTACAAGCATACCCATAACATGATACAGTCACCACTATGCTTGAAAATATGGAGAGTGGTAGTCAGTAATGTGTTATATTAGATTTGCCCCAAACTTTGTATTCAGGACAAAAAGTTAATTACTTTGCCACATTTTCTTTGCAATATGACATTAGTGCCTTTTAGCAAAAATGATGCATGTTTTGGAAAATGTTCTATTCTTTATAGGCTTCCTTCTTTTTGCTCTGTCAATAAGGTTAGTATTTTGGAGTAACTACAATGTTGTTGATCAATGCTCAGTTTTCTCCTATCACAGCCATTAAACTCTGTAACTGTTTTAAAGTCACCATTGGCCTCATGGTGAAATCCCTGAGCAGTTTCCTTCCTCTCCGGCAACTGACATAGGAAGGACACCTGTATCGTTATAGTGACGGGTTCTATTGATACACTATCCAAAGTGTAATTAATAACTTCACCATGCTGAAAGGGATATTCAGTGTCTGTTTAAAAATGTTTTTTTTTACCCATCTCTCCTTTGTGAGGGATTGGAAAACCTCCCTAGTCTTTGTGGTTGAATCTGTTTGAAATTCAATGCTCGACTGAGGGACCTTACAATTATCTGTATGTGTGGGGTATAGAGATGAGGTAGCCTAGTGGTAAAATGTGTCGGGCCAGAAACTGAAATGTTGCTAGTTCAAATCCCCAAGTTGACTAGGTGAAATATATGTTGATGTGCTCTTGAGCAAGGCACTTAGTCCTGGTTGCTTTGGATAAGAGTGTCTGCTAAAATGTGAATGTTGTCATTCGAAAGTCATGTTGACCACTATTATTGCACAAAGAGTGAGTCCGTGCAATTTATTAAGCAGAATCTTTACTCCAGAACTTACAAAGGGGTCGAATACTTATTGACTCAAAACATTTCAGCTTTTCATTTTTAATTAATTTGTACAAATTTTGAAAACAAAATCCCACTTTGACATTATGGGGTATTGTGTGTACAGTGGAGCTTTCGTTAAAAGTTAGTGGTAGATAGTGGCATTCTGTCATTAAACCACGCTATCAAGGTGGAGTTAGAACGCTGATCTATCTGTGGAGGTGTTAATGGAGGTGTTTTCAGTCTGAGAGTCTCTCTTCTCTGGCACTAGAGTCCTGCATCAGGCAAAAAACCTGTCAGTGGTCCTGGAGCATTTAAAGCATATTGAAGCCTCTTAATGACTTCCGAGAGCCGATCTGTTATCCAACAATTATTATTATTATTATTATTATTAACCCTCTATTATAATTATATAAAAGCCCCTTAGATATTCTCACAGACCAGATTTATCCTAACGAAAAATGCCTCTTAGATATTAATTTAGAATCCTCCAATCCTCTAAATTTAATTAGACCTACAGTTTATTGATCTGCAGGTATTTTCATTTAGAAGCTGCCTCTTAATGAGTTCAATAATAGATTTGTACCACTGTAGATGCTGTCGTTTTATTTACAGTAGTGTATTAAGTACTCTAAAGTTTTACATTTCTATCTCCAAACCTCATACAACCGCAAAATGTAGGACAAAGCATTTAATGTACAGTATTTTTTCATCAACATCTTTATTTTTTCGTTAATAAAATATTGATAAAAATACTCTTTGGAAATGCAGATGTTTATTTCAACTACCATACATCTCAGCTACATAAACCCTAAATCTAACAGTATTTTTGAAATGTCTCCAGTAGATTTTTGTTCCTCCTGAAAGCCCTAATTGTCATGACCTGATCTGTTTCACCTGTCCTTGTGCTTGTCTCCATCCTCCTCCAGGTGTCGCTCATCTTCCCCATTATCCCCTAGGTACTTACACCTGAGTTCTCTGTTTGTCCGTTACCAGTTCGTCTTGTTTGCCAAGTCAACCAGCATTTTGTCTCAGCTCCTGCTTTTCCCCAGTCTCTCTTTTTCTCGCTTTCTTGGTTTTGACCTTTGCCTGTCCTGACTCTGAGCCCACGTGCCTGACCACTCTGCCTGCTACAGACCCTGAGCCTGCCTGCCGTCCTTTGCCTTTGCTACTACTCTGGATTATGGACCCCTGCCCACCTTGATCTGTTGTTTGCCTGCCCCTGTTAATGTAATACACATTGTTACTTCAACACAGTCGGCATTTGGGTCTTACCTGAAACTTGATAGTATGTACAGGCCATGACTGACCCAGCAGATTTGGACCAGCTCCGCAACGCCATCTCCTCCCAAGGAGCCACCATTAGTAGAGACGAGGAGATGCTTCGTGGTCTGATGGACAAACGTCACGGCCTAGCATTGGCCGCATCGCAGGATCAAATTCCGTGGGTTGCCTACCAGGCAGCCTACAATGACGGTAACGTCCCAGCCCCTCAGTAACCTGGCTGTTAGCAGCGCCGTCACCCAGGTTTCCCGGGAACCCCGTTTACCTTCCCCGTAGCGCTACGATGGAGATTCCAGAACCTGACGGTCCTTTCTCTCCCAGTGCTCCCTCGTTTTCGAGCTGCAGCCTTCTTCGATCCCCTCGGACCACTCAAAGATAGCGTGCATTATTGCGCAGATGTCCGGGAGGGCACTCGCCTGGGCCACGGAGGTGTGGGAGCAACAATCCGCCATCTGCCTCAGTCTGGAGGTATTCGTGGCGGAGGGGACAAAACATTTTCTAGGCTCCGGTGTCCAGGAGAGAGGCTGCCCAGAAGTTACTCCAGCTTCAGCAGGACTCCCTCAGTGTGGCCGATTATGCAGTGGATTTCCGCACGCTAGCAGCGGGGGGGGGCCTGGAACCCGGAAGTGCTGTTCGACACGTTCCTGCATGGATTATCGGGGGAATTAAAGGATGAGCTTGCAGCCTTGGAACTACCGACGGATCTCGACTCACTCATCACTTTAACGATGGTTGGCTACGGGAATGTAGGAGGGAGAAGAGGTCTGATTGTGGTCCCAATCGCTCACTCAAGGATCCCACCTTGCATTTAATGAACTCCGGAAGTCCCCTAGAGGATTTGAGCTTACCCGAGTTCCTTCATGAGCCTCCGATGACTGCCGATTTGCCTCTTCCTGAGCCGATGAAGCTCGGCAGGGCTAGGCTGTCTCCAGCCTAACACGTACGCAGACTTAACACCCAGAGTTATCTGTATTGCAGTACTGCCGGTCATTATGTGTCAACCTGTCCCTTCAAGAGGCCTAGCTCTTTGGTAGGAATGAGTACTCCGGTGGGTCTTAAGGATAATTTTTCTTCTCCCCCTACTCGCCCCCCTCTCCATGCCACCCTGCGGTAGGGCAACCAGTCCAAGTCTCTCCAGATACTCATCGACTCTGGCGTCCGAGCTGGACGTCCCCACTCAACCCCTCTCCATTCCCATGAATGTTAGTGTGCTGGACGGGCGCTCTATGGGCCGGGTCACCCACCATACCACCCCATCAACCTACGTCTGTCGGGGAACCACAGCGAGATGATCCAATTCCTGCTAATTGAGTCTCCGCAGGTATCTGTGGTATTGGGATTCTCTTGGCTCCAGCGACACAATCCCTCGATTGCCTGGTCTACTGATGCCATTCTGGGCTGGAGCCCATTCTACCACGCTCATTGCTGAAATCAGCCCCGGGACGTCTTCCTGGGGGCATGGAAATTGCCTGGGGGCATGGAAATTGCCATTCCCACAGAGTACCAGGACCTCCAGGAGGGGTTCAGTAAGGCCTGGGCCACTTAGCTTCCACAACACCGACCGGTACCCAAGGATGTTAAGCCGGGGGCGCTGGCACACCACTATAGCCCCGCGGCTACACCCCCAGAAGCTGAGACCTTTTCCCCCTGCTCCAGAGTCATTAGCCCCTCTGCTGTTCATCCTCTGTTGCCCAGTACCCTCCGTATACTTCCTACTTGTCATGTGTCTAGATGTAAACCCATGTCTCACAGCCCTTTGTCTCCTGTTTCCCATCTTCCCCATTATCCACTGGGTACTTATATCCGTGTCCTCTATTTTTCCGTTGCCAGTTAGTCTTGTTTGTCAAGTCAACCAGCGTTTTGTCTCAGCTCCTACTTTTCCCCAGTCTCTCTTTTTCTCGCTCTCTTGGTTTTGACCTTTGCCTGTCCTGAATCTGAGCCTGCCTGCCTGACCACTCTGCCTACTCTTGACCTTAAGCCTGCCTCCCATCCTATGCCTTTGGCACCACCTTGGATTATCGACCTCTTCCTGCTTGATCTGTCGTTTGCCTGCCCCTGTTGCTGTAATAAACATTGTTACTTCAACACAGTCAGCATTTGGGTCTTACCTGAATCATACTAATCTGCTCATTTAAATGAATAGAGATCCAGGTCATGGTGCTACAGTATGTTGTTACAGCATAATCAAAGTGAGGACAATCGGTGATCTGCTGTATACTTATGGCCTATTGTAACCTGGAGTCACACCTTTCCAGCACTCCTCACCCCACCCCAAACTCCACCCGTAACACAGTTACCATTCAAAAACGAGCTGTTTATCTTTGAAAAATGACATTGCGACCAAAGAGAACAGACTAAATGGACATAGTTTTCATCATGCCAGCTTCTGTGTTTTTGTTCGATGGCCAATATTAAAAACAGTCAAATGCATTTGTTAATTATTTAAGGCTCCTTTCTCTTCTCTGTGCTGAAGTTATTTTAAGAATACAAAAGAATCCTTCCACCCTTGATGGGCTATCGGCAGGACAATAGACTCTTGCCGAGGGGATTTCCCTCTCTCACTCTCTCCCTCTATCTCTCTGCCTTTCTCTCTGCGCTGGCTGACACCTCGTTCGTAGCCCAAAGGCTCTCATTCCGATGCGCTTCCTACATGATCAACCATACATACAAATACATGCATTTGTCCCTGGAGAATCTAGAACAGGCCCGCTCTGTTTTACTATGGGATTTCATGAGCTATGTCAAATGTAGATGACTGTCCGCAATGATTAAAATGGATACATGTTGATAGTCATAGTGTCACGCCTGCCCCCGCTCCCCCTCTCTGGTGCTCGAGGGCGCCAGGCTGCCCATCATTACGCACACCTGTCACCATCATTACCCGCATCAGCGCTTCATTGGACTCACTTGGACTCCATCACTTTCTTGATTGCCTCCTCTTTATCTGTCTATTCCTCAGTTTGATCCCCGTGTCAGCATTAATGTCATTTTGTTTCCCCTGTCCAGACGCTGTCCGTGTTCTGTTTCATGTCCGTTATTTATTAAATGTTCACTCCCTGTACTTGCTTCCTGTCTCCCAGCATCTGTCGTTACACATAGTCATATGTAAAACATATTTATGGAGTGTTTGGCGATGTGCATCTCCGACGTCTATTAAAGATTCATTCCTCAACTGAATAATGAGAAAATGAGTTATTGTTTCATGACTTGCCTAGTTAAATAAAGGTTAAATACATTTCTTTTATGATTTAAAAAAATATATGTTTCATGTTAAAGACATGGCAGCTTATTGTAATGGAGTGAATGTATTGTAATATGGTGAATTATACGGACTTGTTAAGCCAAGATTCTCTCTGGCGCCACCCGGCGTCCCACCTGCGCGAGCCAGATGGGCGCTGGACAAGCCGGCTGGGGGCGTAGAAGCCCGATGAACCGGCTGAGGCGTGGGAGCCTGTCGAGCCAACTGAGGCGTGGGAGCCTGTCGAGCCAACTGAGGCGTGGGAGCCTGTCGAGCCAACTGAGGCGTGGGAGCCTGTCGAGCCAACTGAGGCGTGGGGGCCTGTCGAGCCGACTGAGGCGTGGGGGCCTGGCAAGCCGGCTGAGGCGTGGGGGCCTGGCAAGCCGGCTGAGGCGTGGGGGCCTGGCAAGCCGGCTGAGGCGTGGGGGCCTGGCAAGCCGGCTGAGGCGTGGGGGCCTGGCAAGCCGGCTGAGGCGTGGGGGCCTGGCAAGCCGGCTGAGGCGTGGGGGCCTGGCAAGCCGGCTGAGGCGTGGGGGCCTGGCAAGCCGGCTGAGGCGTGGGAGCCTGTCGAGCCAACTGAGGCGTGGGAGCCTGATGGACCGGCTGAAGCATGATGTGGAGTGAGCGCCTGCCGAGCCCACCGAGGCAAGAAGACCTCTCAGCCAGCTAAGGTGTGGAAGCCCTCTATTTTTCCGTTGCCAGTTAGTCTTGTTTATCAAGTCAACCAGCGTTTTGTCTCAGCTCCTACTTTTCCCCAGTCTCTCTTTTTCTCGCTCTCTTGGTTTTGACCTTTGCCTGTCCTGAATCTGAGCCTGCCTGCCTGACCACTCTGCCTACCCTTGACCTTAAGCCTGCCTCCCATCCTATGCCTTTGCCGCCACCTTGGCAAAGGCATAGGCAACAGTCAAATGTATTCCTGAACTCAATCACTTCAGACGACATATTGAGGTTTATTCATTGTTTAAATATTCAAGGCTACCTTTGTTATTTCATTTTATAACAAAAATGCTTGCATGTATTTAAAGACATGGATGACTTCTACACTGTGTGATGACATGCACAAATGAATGAATGATTGATTGATATACTGTATATTGAAGTAGGTCTGTATGCCAATAAATAAGTTATGCTAAAACAGCTACTGTACAGTAAACAGGACTCTTAGGTCCACAGCTCCATGTCATTTCATTAACTTAACTTCTCAAAGATGCCCTCTGGTGGTCAAACTAGCATTAACTAGCATTAATGTCAACAATTGCTGACACTTAAATAACGTGCCATAGAATTCTGTGGCACCCAGTACCTGCAGTGTGATGCAACTTTTAAAGGAAGAACCACTGGAGAGGATGGTGAAGGAGGTGCAGAGGCTAAAGGAGACCGTGGAGCAGCTGAAGAGAGCCTGCTTGGAGTGCAGGATGAGCAAGATGGAGAGGAAGAGAGAGAGGCTGGGGGACAGAGTGAGGGAGAAAGAAGAAAGAGGGGAAGAAGGAGGTAGAGAGACAGGGAGACAGAGAAAGTAAGATGGAGATGGACAAGGAGGGAGAGGGGGCAAGAGACAGGGAGAGAACAATTGTGGAAGAGAGGGAGTGGAGAGGGCCAAGGAGATTGAGACAAAATCTCAATTTAATAAATGTTTTATTCAGGCTGTAACACAACAAAATGTGGAAAAGGTAAAGGGGTGTGAATACTTTCTGGAGGCACTGTATGTCTCTCTTTTCATTTGTGGGAATACTTGGGAACAGATTTCCTGAATTAACCTGTTAGATGTACAGTAATCTAAAACGATATATATGTCAGTGGTCCACTTGATGTACTTACACAGAATCATTCAAACAAACTCTACCAATGTAATCATTGTGGTTTTGACTTGTCTTTAAATACATTAAGTCGGGGGTTTTCAAACTTGGGTCCGCAGCCCCCTAGGTGTCCGCGGAGATAGCCTACTGCAGGGGGTCCATGAATGTAAAATACATTTCTTATGTGAAACCTTTTTTTTAAATTAATATTGCTAGCTGTAACAGAACACCATTGTGTATACAATTTTTACATTACATTTTAGTAATTTAGCAGGCGCTCTTATCCAGAGCGACTTACAAGAGCAATTAGGGTTAAGTGTCTTGATCAAGGACACAACAACAGATTTTTCACCTACTCAGCTCAAGGATTTAAACCAGTGACCTTTCAGTTACTAGGTAAACACTCTTAAATGCTAGGCTATGTCTCTGGGTCCAGTATGAAGGAAGTTAGAGGTAGTTTCACGAGCCAATGCTTACTTGCGTTAGCTCAATATCTGGAATTATACAGGAACCGTTAGCATGCTAGCTGTTCCTGTTCATCCGACTCTGGGGAAGTAGATAAATGGCTTCATTGTCAAAATCTCAAACTATCCATTTCATATGGAGAAAATGACTGTCATTTGAGCTAATTACAAGGGGGTTTCTGTATAGAACATTCTTAGGCGGGCCGTCAAAGTGTACATTTTTTGGGATGGAACAACAGTTTCAGTGTCAGCTTAAGAAACTACAATGAGACAGAAAGCATACATAAAAGATATTGACCTACACTATATATACAAAAGAATGTGGACACCCCTTCAAACTAGTGGATTCGGCTATTTCAGCCACACCCATTGCTGACAGGTGTATAAAATCGAGCACACAGCCATGCAATCTCCATAACAATATTGGCAGTAGAATGGCCTTACTGAAGAGTAACGTGGCACCGTCATAGGATGCCACCTTTCCAACAAGTTAGCTCATCAAATTTCTTTACTTTTAGAGCTGCCCTGGGCAACTGTAAATGCTGTTATTGTGAAGTGGAAACGTCTGGGATCAAAAATCGTCTGTCCTCGGTTGCAACACTCACTTTTGAGTTCCAAACTGCCTCTGGAAGCAACGTCAGCAGAACTGTTAAGAACTGTTAGTTGGGAGCTTCATGAAGTGGGTTTCCATGGCCGAGCAGCCGCACACAAGCCTATGATCTCCATGCGCAACTTTACAGTTGGCACTATGCATTTGGGCAGGTAGCGTTCTCCTAAAATCCACCAAACCCAGAATCGTCCATCAGAAATGCCAGATGGTGAAGCATGATTCATCACCAGAGAACGGGTTTCAACTGCTCCAGAGTCCAATGGTGTTGAACTTTACATCACTCCAGCCGACGTGGTGGAGTGGTGTAAAGGCTCATGCTCCAATGATGGAAAATCTTAGTGCTACAGTATACAACAGGGATCATCAACTAGATTCAGCTGCGGGCTGGCAGATGGTCGGGGGGTCGGAACATAATTGCAAATAATTTGTAGACTGCAAGAAGCCCACACTGATATGTTTGACTAAAACATAATAATTTCAAACTTGCTTACATATCTATACGATCACGCTGTGTCTCTCTATTATGTGTGGGAATACTTGGGAACAGATTTATTCAAGTAAAATCACTTGGAGCTGATTTCCTGGTGTTTTTTATAGTCTTTTATGTCGAACATTGAAAATTCCACACACATTTAAAAAAAAATGTTTTGCTCAGAAAACTTGGGGGCCCAAATAAAACCATGAGGTCCACACAGAAATGGTTTGTTGAGATTGGTGTGGAAGAACTTGACTGGCCTGCACAGAGCCCTAACCTCAACCACATCGAACACCTTTGGAATGAACTGGAACGCCGACTGCGAGCCAGGCCTACTCGTCCAACATCAGTGCCCTACCTCTAATGCTCTTGTGGCTGAATGGAAGCAAGTCCCTGGAGCAATGTTCCAACATTGCTGGTTTTGGTTTTGTGCGGGCTTATTCCTCTCTGTCAGTGGTAGATTTTTGTTTTGCTTATACGTATTTTTGCTGTTCGTTATTTTCCCTGGTTTTGGGGGACTTAACTGTTTATTGGTTGTTGTGCCTGTTAGTTGGCTAGACCCAGCTGAATAAATACGTCTACATTGGAAGCTTTGCTCTCTGCGCCTGACTCCACACCCACCACTCCTAGCTTTCGTGACATATATCTTGAACTGTATGGCGAGTATGAAATTAATAGCTTACTTTGAATAAGCAAACGCTACTGTAGGCATTGAGGCATGAAAAAAGAAAATCATTATGCATAATACAACGGATGTGAATACACTAGCTCATTAGAATCAGTAAACATCAACGTGGCCGACCAAGGCAGACATGAAGACATGATATCATCATATATAGCCTATTATCACGGTGGGTATGAATATAGTGGTTCACCCGGAATCAAACACATAAAGGCAGGCATGAAAGCATTAGGCTAAATCCTAAATAAACAGCATTCAGGCTTCTTGTGTGTTTCACGTTTTACAGCACAAGGCATAGACGCCTAGGCTTGGTGTTGAAGATGGAGATTATTTCATAGTCCAAAGAGTCACTGTATTCCCTTTCAAAGGACAATAGGACTAGATTGTTGAGACATACAGTCAGCATGCAAGATCTGATGAATGTTGTAATACGACATGTAGTGAAGTAGAGTCTCTCAACAGTATGAAGTCATAGGAAGGTTGTGAATGGCCCTTAGTAGTCTATTGATGTTGGGGAAAATGTCAGGGCTGCAACTGTCCAAAACTTCAATAAAGGATGGAAATTCCTGACCTCCCACCACTTTCCTACGCAGTTGCTGAATAAACACTGCCAATTCAGCATCCTCAACAGACATATGATAGTTATCGCACGAGGCCAGCAGTGATTCTTTCAATTCAAAAGTCCTAGACCCTGGCAGACAGGCAGCTGTTGCTCTCATTACTCCATATTGATCTTCCTGGAACCTCCTGGAACGGGTGTGAGCTTCATTTAGACTATTTCGAATTTTGGGATCATATTTGTGATACCATATGATCCCAGGAACATCAAATCAAATTTTCAAATCAAATGTATTTATAAAGCCCTTCTTACTTCAGCTGATGTCACAAAGTGCTGTAAGGAAACACAGGCTAAAACCCCAAACAGCAAGCAATTCAGGTGTAGAAGCACAGTGGCTAGGAAAAACTCCCTAGAAAGGCTGGAACCTAGGAAGAAACCTAGAGAGGATCCAGGCTATGAGGGGTGGCCAGTCCTCTTCTGGCTGTGCCCGGTGGAGATTATAACAGAACATGGCCAAGATGTTCAAACGTTCATAGATGACCAGCAGGGTCAAATAATAATAATCACAGTTGTTGTAGAGGGTGCAATAGGTCAGCACCTCAGGAGTAAATGTCAGTTGGCTTTTCATAGCTGATCATTCAGAGTATCTCTACCGCTCTTGCTGTCTCTAGAGAGTTGAAAACAGCAGGTCTGGGACAGGTAGCACGTCCGGTGAACAGGTCAGGGTTCCATAGCCTCAGGCAGAACAGTTGAAACTGGAGCAGCAGCACGACCAGGTGGACTGGGGACAGCAAGGAGTCATCAGGCCATGTAGTCCTGAGGCATGGTCCTAGGGCTCAGGTCCTCCGAGAGAAAGCAAGAAAGAAAGAGAGAGAGAGAATTAGAGCATACTAAAATTCACACAGGACACCGGATAAGACAGGAGAAATACTCCAGATATAACAGACTGACCCAAGCCCCCCGACACATGAACTACTGCAGCATAAATACTGGAGGCTGAGACAGGAAGGGTCGGGAGACATTGTGGCCCCGTCCGACGATAGCCCCGTACAGGGCCAAACAGGAAGGATATAACCCCACCCACTTTGCCAAAGTACAGCCCACACACCACTACAGGGATATGTTAAACCACCAACTTACTATCCTGAGACAAGGCTGAGTATAGCCCACGAAGATCTCCCCCACGGCACGAACCAAAGGGGGGGCGCCAACCCTGACAGGAAGATCACGTCAGTGACTCAACCCACTGAAGTGACACACCCCTCTAACCCGTAATAGGGTTAGAGGCAGAGAATCCCAGTGGAGAGAGGGGAACCAGCCAGGCAGACAGCAAGGATGGTTCGTTGCTCCAGTGCCTTTCCGTTTACCTTCACACTCCTGGGCCAGACTACACTCAATCATAGGACCTACTGAAGAGATGAGTCTTCAATAAAGACTTAAAGGTCGAGACCGAGTCTGCGTCTCTCACATGGATAGGCAGACTATTCCATAAAATGGAGCTCTATAGGAGAAAGCCCTGCCTCCAGCTGTTTGCTTAGAATTCTAGGGACAGTAAGGAGGCCTGCGTCTTGTGACCGTAGCGTACGTGTAGGTATGTATGGCAGGACCAAATCGGAAAGATATGTAGGAGCAAGACCATGTAATGCTTTGTAGGTTAGCAGATAAACCTTGAAATCAGCCCTAGCCTTAACAGGAAGCCAGTGTAGAGAGGCTAGCACTGGGGTAATATGATCACATTTTTTTGGTTCTAGTCATGATTCTAGCAGCTTTGTTTAGCACTAACTGAAGTTTATTTAGTGCTTTATCCAGGTAGTCGGAAAGTAGAGCATTGCAGTAGTCTAACCTTGTCATTCCATTTGTTTTGTCTTGTTTTCCCACACACCTGGTTTACATTCCCTCATTACTTGTTGTGTATACAACCCTCTGTTCCCCCATGTCTGTGTGTGAAATTGTTTATTGTTCAGGTTGGTACACTTACGGCTGGTGTACGCCGGGTTTTGTTTTGTACACCGTGCTTTGTGGCAGCCGGTACTTTGTACTTGGTTGTGTGTACTTTCTGCTGCCTCACTTGTTCTTTGGGTATTTGTTTCTTGTGACACGGTTGTGTCCTGTTTTAAATATTGCCTGAGTAAAGTGCTTTGTCCACTCA
This sequence comes from Oncorhynchus tshawytscha, assembly GCF_018296145.1. NCBI lineage: Eukaryota > Metazoa > Chordata > Actinopteri > Salmoniformes > Salmonidae > Oncorhynchus > Oncorhynchus tshawytscha. The sequence continues at coordinate 35,788,044 of NC_056434.1, read as the reverse complement.
TCTCTGCTCTCCTGTGCCTGACTTCCATGCACCAGCTACACCCACCGTTTGACAAACCTAGAAGTGACAAAAGCATGGATTAATTTTTCTGCATCATTTTTGGACATAAAGTTTCAGATTTCTGCATTGCTACGAAGATGGAAAAAAGCTGTCCTTGAAACAGTCTTGATATGTTTGTCGAAAGAGACATCAGGTTCCAGAGTAACGCCGAGGTCCTTCACAGTTTTATTTGAGACGACTGTTCAACCATCAAGATTGATTGTCAGATTCAACAGATCTCTTTGTTTCTTGGAACCTAGAACTAGCATCACTGTTTTGACAGAGTTTAAAAGTAGAACATTTGCCGCCATTCACTTCCTTATGTCTAAAACACAGGCTTTAAGGGAGGGCAATTTTGGGGCTTCACCATTTTTCATGGTTTTTCAACATTTCTGATTAGTCAGGAGACAATAGGTTGTTATCAAACGTCACAATAAGGTGCAGAGCAGTCGATTTACCTCCTGGAGGGCAAGGAGACCCCAAGTTCCATTAAAATCATTGACAACCGTGTGCCGTTTTCCAGGGATTGGTAAATAACTTAACTATTTTGTTTTAATATCATCACCTCTTGAAGAGCATAGTCAGAAATACACATTTCTGATTATTTCATGAAAAACAATTGCGCACATCTAGCTCTAGGCCTATCATTATAAAGCAAGTAACTGCATATGTTTCATGATCAGTAAACATCAATTGACATAGCAGAATGAAATACTGGTGCTGAAGGTGCTGCAGCACCCCCTGTTAGTGAGATGGTAAAACTGCAAGAATTTGTGTTGTTACAATAAAAAATGATTAAACTATTTTTCTGATACATTATTGATATACATGATAATGGTATTGGAGTGGGGAAGAGAAATACAACATGGGCTATTTATATATGGGCCCCATTCTGCCTTAGGGAGCTCTCAGCTCTGTTCTGTAAGTAGTGCACTCATGATATGCTCTTATCTATTCAGTTTACATACACTTAGGTTGGAGTCATTAAAACTCGTTTTTCGACCACTCCACAAATTTCTTGTTAACAAACTATAGTTTTGGCAAGTTGGTTAGGACATCTACTTTGTGGATGACAAAATACATTTTTCGAACAATTGTTTAACAGAGATTATTTCACTTATAATTCACTGTATCACAATTCCAGTGGGTCAGAAGTTCACATACACTAAGTTGACTGTGCCTTTAAACAGCTTGGAAAATTCCAGAAATTGATGTCATGGCTTTAGAAACTTCTGATAGGCTAATTGACATCATTTGAGTCAATTGGAGGTGTACCTGTGGATGTATTTCAAGGCCTACCTTCAAACTCAGTGCCACTTTGCTTGACATCATGGGAAAATCTAAATAAATCAGGCAAGACCTCAGAAAAAAAATTGTAGACCTCCACAAGTCTGGTTCATCCTTGGGAGCAATTTCCAAACGCCTGAAGGTACCACGTTCATCTGTACAAACAATAGTATGCAAGTATAAACACCATGGGACCATGCAGCCGTCATACTGCTCAGGAAGGAGATGCGTTCTGTCTCCTAGAGATGAACGTACTTTGGTGTGAAAAGTGCAAATCAATCCCAGAACAACAGCAAAGGACAGTGTGAAGATGCTGGAGGAAACAGTTACAAAAGTATCTATATCCACAGTAAAACAAGTCCTATATCAACAGAACCTGAAAGGACGCTCAGCAAGGAAGAAGCCACTGCTACAAAACCGCCATAAAAAAGCCAGACTACGGTTTGCAACTGCACATGGGGACAAAGATCGTACTTTTTGGAGAAATGTCCTCTGGTCTGATGAAACAAAAATAGAACTGTTTGGCCATAATGACCATCATTATGTTTGGAAGAAAAAGGGGGAGTCTTGCAAGCCAAAGAACACCATCCTAACCGTGAAGCACGGGGGTGGCAGCATCATGTTGTGGGGGTGCTTTGCTGTGGGGACTTGTGCACTTCACAAAATAGATGGCATCATGAGGATGGAAAATGATGTGGATATATTGAAGCAACATCCCAAGACATCAGTCAGGAAGTTAATGCTTGGTCCAAATGGGTCTTCCAAATGGACAATGACCCCAAGCATACTACCAAAGTTGTGGCAAAATGGCTTAAGGACAACAAAGTCAAGGTATTGGAGGGCCATCACAAAGCCATGACCTCAAGTCTATAGAAAATGTGTGGGCAGAACTGAAAAAGCGTGTGTGAGCAAGGAGGCCTACAAACCTGACAGCTCTGTCAGGAGGAATGGGCCAAAATTCACCCAACTTATTGTGGGAAGCTTGTGGAAGGCTACCCGAAACGTTTGACCTGAGTTAAACAATTTAAGGGCAATGCTACCAAATACTAATTGAGTGTATGTAAACTTTTGACCCACTGGGAATGTGATGAAAGAAATAAAAGCTGAAGTAAATCATTCTCTCTACTATTATTCTGACATTTCACATTCTTAAAATAAAGTGGTGATCCTAACTGACCTAAGACGGGGAATTTTTACTAGGATTAAATGTCAGGAATTGTGAAAAACTGAGTTTAAATGTATTTGGCTAAGGTGTATGTAAACTTTCGACTTCAACTGTACACCTGTATTTGTATTTTACCCCCATTTTTTCTCCTCAATCTTAATCTTGTTTCATGCTTACTTTCGGTTACTTCTGGCGCCGACAGAGATGGCCGCCTCGCTTCGCGTTCCTAGGAAACTATGCAGTACAAAGAAATGTGCGCTCTTTTCAGAATTGTCTAATCCTAGGCTGCACCTGAGTTTCAAGTTTGTGAGTTTCAAGTTTGGGGAAGCTTACAATTTAATTTCTTCTATCATTTCTACCAATCTGCGTGCCAGTCATGATTTTCATATGTGCATTTTCTTGGAACAGTTTCATTTCAATAATAACTTTGCGTTTCTCAAGATCATTGTCACTTGCTTAATAATACAAATTGAATTAAAATCATAAAGTTAAAGTTAAAATTCCACTAATGGGTGAGCACCAGCCTCTGCTATATGGACACATTGATGCACCATGAGTGCATGGAACTAAGAGATAGCCTAGGCCAATGTAGTAGTAGGCCTATAATTGTCAACTAATTAAAAATAGCCTACAAAAACAATGACACATACAAACTGATATATCCTGATGAAAATGCAGGTTCTTTCAATCACATGAATCTTTCTACTTTGCCTGTCTGCTTCCCTTTCTACACTCTTAGAAAAAAATGTGCTATCTTTAACCTTAAAGTGTTCTTTGGCTGTCCTCATAAGATAACCCTTTGAAGAACCATTTTTTGTTGCAGGTTGAACCTTTTGTATAGAGGGTTCTACATGTAACCCAAAATTGGTCTACCTGGAACCAAAAAGGGTTCTACCTGAAACCAAAAAGGGTCATCCAGTGGGGACAGCCAAAGAACCATTTTTTCTAAGAGTGGATCTGTCTTAACTTGAGCTATCACTAGTGAAGTGCATCATTGTAGTCTATCAAATCAACTGGGTCCAACCCAATAACTGTGAAGGTCCAGCCCAAAGCTGTGGCTAGCGAACTTGCAACAGGTACCACGTTTACATGCGCATAGTATTCCAGATAGTAGCTCATATCCTGCTTAAGGTCTTATTCGGGATAAGCTGTTTACCTGCACCTTTGATATCCCAATCATGAATATCCCTATACCTGTGAATAAACTGAATATTCCTTATTGAAGTTCATATGGAATTATGCAACAAATATATATATATATTTGTATTTTACCCCCATTTTTTCTCCCCAATCTTAATCTTGTTTCATGCTTACTTTCGGTTACTTCCGGCGCCGACAGAGATGGCCGCCTCGCTTCGCGTTCCTAGGAAACTATGCAGTTTTTCGTTTTTTTTACGTGTTATTTCTTACATTAGTACCCCAGGTCATCTTAGGTTTCATTACATACAGTCGAGAAGAACTACTGAATATAAGAGCAGCGTCAACTCACCGTCAGTACGACCAAGAATAGGACTTTCGCGAAGTGGATCCTGTGTTCTGCCTTACTTTATATATATATTTTTATTTTAATTTTAATTTTACCACTTTTTTCTCCCCAATTTCGTGGTATCCAATTGTTGTAGTAGCTACTATCTTGTCTCATCGCTACAACTCCCATACAGGCTCGGGAGAGACAAAGGTTGAAAGTCATGCGTCCTCCGATACACAACCCAACCAGCCGTACTGCTTCTTAACACAGCGCGCATCCAACCCGGAAGCCAGCCGCACCAATGTGTCGGAGGGTACACCGTGCACCTGGCAACCTTGGTTAGTGCGCACTGCGCCCGGCCCGCCACAGGAGTCGCTGGTGCGCGATGAGACAAGGACATCCCTACCGACAATGCCCTCCCTAACCCGGACGACGCTAGGCCAATTGTGCGTCGCCCCACGGACCTCCCGGTCGCGGCCGGTTACGACAGAGCCTGGGCGCGAACCCAGGGACTCTGATGGCACAGCTGGCGCTGCAGTACAGTGCCCTTAACTACTGCGACACCCGGGAGGCCCGTGTTCTGCCTTTCACCCAGGACAACGGAATGGATCCCAGCCGGCGACCCAAAAAAACGACTTCGTAAAAGAGGGAAACGAAGCGGTCTTCTGGTCAGACTCCGGAGACGGGCACATCGTGCACCACTCCCTAGTATACTTCTCGCCAATGTCCAGTCTCTTGCAAACAAGGTTGATGAAATCCGAGCAAGGGTAGCATTCCAGAGGGACATCAGAGACTGTAACGTTCTTTGCTTCACGGAAACATGGCTCACTGGAGAGACGCTATCGGAGTCGGTGCAGCCAGCTGGTTTCTCCACGCATTGCGCCGACAGAAACAAACATCTTTCTGGTAAGAAGAGGGGCGGGGGTGTATGCTTCATGGTTAACGGGACGTGGTGTGCCCACAACAACATACAGGAACTCAAGTCCTTCTGTTCACCTGATTTAGAATTCCTCACAATCAAATGTCGACCGCATTATCTACCAAGGGAATTCTCTTCGATTATAATCACAGCCGTATATATTCCCCCCCAAGCAGACACATCGATGGCTCTGAACGAACTTTATTTGACTCTTTGCAAACTGGAATCCATACATCCTGAGGCTGCATTCATTGTAGCTGGGGATTTTAACAAGGCTAATCTGAAAACAAGACTCCCTAAATTGTATCAGCATATCGATTGCGCAACCAGGGCTGGCAAAACCTTGGATCATTGCTATTCTAACTTCTGCGACGCATATAAGGCCCTGCCCCGCCCTCCTTTCGGAAAAGCTGACCACGACTCCATTTTGTTGATCCCTGCCTACAGACAGAAACTAAAACAAGAAGCTCCCACACTGAGGTCTGTCCAACGCTGGTCCGACCAATCTGATTCCACACTCCAAGACTGCTTCCATCACGTGGACTGGGATATGTTTCGTATTGCGTCAGACAACAACATTGACGAATATGCTGATTCGGTGTGCGAGTTCATTAGAACGTGCGTTGAAGATGTCATTCCCATAGCAACGATTAAAACATTCCCAAATCAGAAACCGTGGATTGATGGCAGCATTCGCGTGAAACTGAAAGCTCAAACCACTGCTTTTAATCAGGGCAAGGTGACCGGAAACATGACCGAATACAAACAGTGTAACTATTCCCTCCGCAAGGCAATCAAACAAGCTAAGCGTCAGTATAGAGACAAAGTAGAATCTCAATTCAACGGCTCAGACACAAGAGGTATGTGGCAGGGTCTACAGTCAATCACAGATTACAAAAAGAAAACCAGCCCCGTCACGGACCAGGATGTCTTGCTCCCAGGCAGACTAAATAACTTTTTTGCCCGCTTTGAGGACAATACAGTGCCACTGACACGGCCTGCAACCAAAACATGCGGCCTCTCCTTCACTGCAGCCAAGGTGAGTAAAACATTTAAACGTGTTAACCCTCGCAAGGCTGCAGGCCCAGATGGCATCCCCAGCCGCGCCCTCAGAGCATGCGCAGACCAGCTGGCTGGTGTGTTTACGGACATATTCAATCAATCCCTATCCCAGTCTGCTGTTCCCACATGCTTCAAGAGGGCCACCATTGTTCCTGTTCCCAAGAAAGCTAAGGTAACTGAGCTAAACGACTACCGCCCCATAGCACTCACTTCCGTCATCATGAAGTGCTTTGAGAGACTAGTCAAGGACCATATCACCTCCACCCTACCTGACACCCTAGACCCACTCCAATTTGCTTACCGCCCAAATAAGTCCACAGACGATGCAATCTCAACCACACTGCACACTGCCCTAACCCATCTGGACAAGAGGAATACCTATTTGAGAATGCTGAATACTGAAGAGTACTGAACTTCCTGCAACTGGGGAACTTCCCCAGGTGGTGAGGGTAGGTAACAACATCTCCACCCTGCTGATCCTCAACACTGGGGCCCCACAAGGGTGCATTCTGAGCCCTCTCCTGTACTCCCTGTTCACCCACGACTGCGTGGCCACGCACGCCTCCAACTCAATCATCAAGTTTGCGGACGACACAACAGTGGTAGGCTTGATTACCAACAACGACGAGGCGGCCTACAGGGAGGAGGTGAGGGCCCTCGGAGTGTGGTGTCAGGAAAATAACCTCACACTCAACGTCAACAAAACTAAGGAGATGATTGTGGACTTCAGGAAGCAGCAGAGGGAACACCCCCCTATCCACATCGATGGAACAGTAGTGGAGAGGGTAGTAAGTTTTAAGTTCCTCGGCATACACATCACAGACAAACTGAATTGGTCCACCCACACAGACAGCATCGTGAAGAAGGCGCAGCAGCGCCTCTTCAACCTCAGGAGGCTGAAGAAATTTGGCTTGTCACCAAAAGCACTCACAAACTTCTACAGATGCACAATCGAGAGCATCCTGGCGGGCTGTATCAATGCCTGGTACGGCAACTCCTCCGCCCACAACCGTAAGGCTCTCCAGAGGGTAGTGAGGTCTGCACAACGCATCACCGGGGGCAAACTACCTGCCCTCCAGGACACCTACACCACCCGATGTTACAGGAAGGCCATAAAGATCATCAAGGACAACAACCACCTGAGCCATTGCCTGTTCACCCCGCTATCATCCAGAAGGCGAGGTCAGTACAGGTGCATCAAAGCTGGGACCGAGAGACTGAAAAACAGCTTCTATCTCAAGGTCATCAGACTGTTAAACAGCCAACACTAACATTGAGTGGCTGCTGCCAACACACTGACTCAACTCCAGCCACTTTAATAATGGGAATTGATGGGAAATTATGTAAAATATATCACTAGCCACTTTAAACAATGCTACCTAATATAATGTTTACATACCCTACATTATTCATCTCATATGTATACGTATATACTGTACTCTATATCATCTACTGCATCTTTATGTAATACATGTATCACTAGCCACTTTAACTATGCCACTTTGTTTACATACTCATCTCATATGTATATACTGTACTCGATACCATCTACTGTATCTTGCCTATGCCGCTCTGTACCATCACTCATTCATATATCTTTATGTACATATTCTTTATCCCCCTATACTTGTGTGTATAAGACAGTAGTTCTGGAATTGTTAGTTAGATTACTTGTTGGTTATTACTGCATTGTCAGAACTAGAAGCACAAGCATTTCGCTACACTCACATTAACATCTGCTAACCATGTGTATGTGACAAATAAAATTTGATTTGATTTTCTGCAACTCCCCAACGGCCTGGGAGAGGTGAAGGTCAAGTCATGCCTCCTCCAAAATATGACCCTCCAAACCACGCTTCTTTACACCAGCCCGATTATTAGTGCTGGTGAAAAGATGTTCAACTGAAGACTGAAGTCAGCCTGCAGGTGCTCAGCCGCCACAAGGAGTCGCAATGAGCCAAGTAAATCCCTCCCTGCCAAACCCTCCTCTATCCAGACGACGTAGGGCCAATTGTACGCAGCCCCATGGGACCCCGGGTCACTGCAGGTTGTGACACAGCCTGGGATTGAACCCGAGTCTGTAGTGACGCCTCAAGCACGGCATTGCCTTAGATCGCTGTGCCACTCATGAGGCCGGAATTATGCGTTTCTTGCAGTAAAATGATTTAATAAATGTTAATTTTGTCTCTGGAACAGGAGTGGAGAAATATGATTTCTTTCTTTCAGCGTCAGCATCTCTTGAGAAAATGCAAAGGTGCATGTAGCCTAATGGGTAATCTTTGACTGTTATGCAAGCAGACAGTATTTCAACCACATAAAATATGCACCCAAGACAAACTGAAGTCTTATCAGAAACATGTTTAATCATTTTTCTCAGCTTTTAATTTCCTTAAAATTGGTCAAACGGATGACATTGGACATTTAGCACAGGACCAATCTTTCCACTATTTTGGAGTTATGACATAAAATAAGCTGCATGTATCTATCTATAGTGTCCCTGTACCTTGAATAAACAGAATATTATATATCCTCATTTAAGTTCATATGGGTTAAATGGAATAGTAACTGAATGAACACTGACTTTAGGCCTATATATATGTAGCGTAATATAATATTAACTCCAGCAGAATTATGCATTTCTTGCAGTAAAATGAAACAACAAATGTAGGTTACATTTTGTCTCAGGAACAGAAGTGGAAAAAAATGATTTATTTCTAACTGTTGTAGTTGACAAACAAATGGACTACCAAATGTCGGAAATTATAAGCAAGAACGTTTGTAAATTAGGGGTGAAAGTAGCGAGTATGGTATATTATGGTGGATCGAACTGTGCAGGTAGACAACTTTTTAAAGTGATTTGTTTGACAATCAGATGAAAACATCATAACATAACACCATAGACTACACAACACCCAGGATATGCGCCACTGAGCCTGCGCAGACCGCGAAAAATAACAGTAAACGGGATCAAATGTTTATATGCCACAGCATCCCGTTAAAATCAGCATACCCCTGGCATTTTGTCCTGGTTTAACATAACCTGGATACAAGGTTTTTTGATTATCTCAAAAACAGAATACTTTAGTATCCCGAATAATAACGGGATATTAATGTGCCTATTCCAGGCCCTCAAAGTTCCCCGCGTCAGTGATCTCTGGACAGACACAGCCGTTTTTGAAAAGGGAAATCAAATAAATGTATAACTAACCCAAGATAATTAATCTCTGTCGTTTACATGAGAGCAAATGAAGCACCGTGAGCAGAACAAGCAAGGAGGTTCAAAACCAAGCACGAGTTTAATGGCGCGTTGTAGCACCTATTTGCATATTTCCGTTAGGGAACCCCTCCTCTGTGAAGTGCGCGTGCGCACAAACTCAATTCGACCTTGTACTCCTGCTAAAAAATCTTTGGCATAGCGTCAAGTCTAGAAATTTTAGGGCACTGTGTTCGTAACAGATTTGTAGTTTTGGGAACAGAAAATGTATTGAGATCAGATGTTTAATCGATGAGACAATGTGCAGAAGATCGGACCAGTTTCACCTAGGTGCATCTTTTCCCGATACCGACTGAACTTCCTCTCACTATCATATTTGGTAGTGAGAAAACGTTCTAAACGGTTAATAGCCCACGTGACGTGTCTGAGTTAACCGTTCACTGTGGGGAAAAATTTCAGGCATTTTATGAAATTTCCACTGGCTATATGGGATCCTCAGAGAGTTACATTATACTATTTCACACTGTGAGAATATATTATCATTCACAATGGATTAAAATAAAAGAATTTCATTGATTTTCCAGAGGACCACTAACTTGTAGCGAATTGGGCGAAACCAAAAATAAAAAAATGTGGTGGTCCTAAAAAAGGTTATTATCTTTAAAATAATTTCTGAGGAAAGTGATTATGTATAAAATCTCAAACCTTTTAATATTTACGTTATTAAATACGGCCAATTACATTTATTACGTCTTCTCATATTAATGTTAATTGTTTTTGTACCCCCCCACCAAGCACGGCTTTTCCTACGTCGTCAGTTTGAAATGGTTGGCCAGACAAAGGCAGCACAGCGTAGCCACGGGAAGAAGCGCCATGAATCCATCAACAGAACTGAAATGCTAATATAAACGGTGCCCTTTTACCCATTACACAGAAGAAAAGAATACTGCGGGTTTAAGAGATACATTTTCAGTTTTTATTTTGAAAATGAACGACCGACTGGATCCACTTGAAGAACGACAACCGTCATCTGACTTGAACATGGGTAGAGTCGCCTGACCGTCTCTGTTTTCCGCCTTCTGGTTCGCTAGCTAGCCTAGGCTACTAGCCAGGCAAGCTAACGCCAGCTAGTTGTCTACGTTTTCATGGGAAGCAGTTAGCTAACTATCTCAGTTGATTTGGAATAATATAACACAACCTGAAAACTTCGCGTTGGATTTTCAGATATGTATTATGTAAAGCTGGCTTGGGATTCCTGGACTTTGAACATGTTCTTTTTCTGAGTTACATTAGCTAACTTCGCGAACAGTTAACGTTAGCTAGGCTACTCGAATAATAGGATACCTGGTTAGTTTTGGCTAACCTCTCCCCTTCCAAACATGTTTGAAATGGAGACACACATATCTGGCCTTTTCCCGGAAATTTTAGCTATGATTTTCAGTTACTTGGACGTAAGGGACAAAGGTAGGGTGGCCCAAGTGTGTGCGGCCTGGAGGGACGCTTCGTACCACAAGTCTGTGTGGAGGGGGGTGGAAGCGAAGCTTCATCTGCGGAGGGCCAATCCGTCCCTGTTCCCCAGCCTCCATACCCGGGGCATCAAGAAGGTCCAGATCCTCAGCCTGCGGCGCAGCCTGAGTTACGTGATCCAGGGGATGCCAAACATTGAAAGCCTTAACCTATGTGGCTGTTTTAACCTCACGGACAATGGCCTCGGACATGCTTTTGTTCAGGACATCCCTTCCTTGCGGATCCTCAACCTCAGCCTCTGCAAACCAATCACAGACTCAAGCCTGGGCAGGATTGCCCAGTATCTGAAAAATCTGGAGGTGCTGGAACTCGGTGGCCTCAGTAACATCACCAACACAGGCCTTTTGCTCATTGCCTGGGGCTTGCACAAACTCAAGAGCCTTAATTTGCGGAGCTGCAGGCATGTGTCAGACGTGGGCATCGGTCACCTGGCTGGGATGACCCGAAGCGCTGCCGAAGGCTGCCTCTCTCTGGAGCAGCTGACCCTGCAAGACTGCCAAAAGCTGACGGACCTGTCCCTCAAACACGTCTCCAAGGGACTGGCCAATCTCAAGGTGCTCAACCTCAGCTTTTGCGGAGGAATATCGGACGCCGGTATGATCCACCTGTCGAATATGACTCACCTGTGGAGCCTCAACCTGCGGTCGTGTGACAACATAAGTGACACAGGCATCATGCACTTGGCAATGGGTTCTCTACAGCTTTCTGGCCTCGACGTGTCCTTCTGCGACAAGATAGGTGACCAGAGCCTGGCCTACATTGCCCAGGGGCTGTACCAGCTCAAGTCTCTGTCCCTGTGCTCCTGCCACATCAGTGACGACGGGATCAACCGGATGGTGCGCCAGATGCACGAGCTCAAGACCCTGAACATCGGGCAGTGCGTACGCATCACTGACAAGGGGCTGGAGCTAATCGCCGACCACCTGACGCAGCTCACCGGTATCGACCTGTACGGGTGTACCAAAATCACCAAGCGGGGGCTGGAGAGGATAACGCAGCTCCCGTGCCTTAAAGTGTTAAACCTGGGACTCTGGCAAATGACGGAGAGTGAGAAAGTGAGGTGAAAGCCAAGCTGGGAGGAAGAAGTGGGGGTTTTCACCGTGGAAGGTGTATTATTTTTCATCTTCATAGAATACCAGAGCGGGTCAGTTTATATACTTTTACATTACCTTTTAATAACTATAATACTGTGACTTTAATTTTAGTAGAAGGGATCAACCCTTTTTAAACATTCACTGTCATAGCATTATTCCACCCCTTATTTTGGTATAATTGCTTTCTCCCTTATTTCCATGTTAACTATCCTGTCATTGTATCACATTTTATAAGGTTTTTACTAGCTACCTCATTCATTGAAGAAACTGGAGTGCCTGGGACACAACCCCACTGTCTTTCCATGCAAACAAAAAAATATGGGATATCTGCCACATTTTTCAACTTTCCCTTTAACTGTTTACCAGTATTGACTCATGTAAAACAACTATGTTCTAACACAGTCCCTCTTAACACTGCACATGAAGGCCTTAATGCCTTGGATTGAAGCTTTGACTAAGAAGTATTTTTCTTATGTTAATAAATATATGTTTTATAATGAATGGCTGTAAGCCAGAACATTGTACTTCAAATTGAAGTGAATAGTTTGTTTTTGAAGTACACCTTTTTGAATTGGTAGTTTCAATGCCTGAGGAGTTGTACTGTATCTAACATTGTAATCTGCCTTTCCTAATTCCTTCTGGTAAACATGAACAGTGTGGATATGACAGGGGTAAACTATCTGCCTTCTCCCCCCTGGGGACTTTAGAATGGAGAGTGGCAAAATAGACTATCTTGCCCTTGGTTATCAAGAGCATGTATTTGAAGTCTATGCAACATATCAATAACCTACATCATATTTTCTCCTGTAACGCCTTCATGGAAAGATCATTGGTGTGTTTTTTAAAAAGGGTCATTTAAAATGGTTTTATATTCATACAACAGTGATATTTATTAATAAAAATGCTGACATTTTTTTTGCGAAATGGTTTATTTTGAGTTCTGTCGCCCATTTGAGGTTTATAGGAGGGCCTTAATATGAAAAAGCAGGTACTAAATATGGCAGAAGGTGCAGGGTGTTCAGAACATTAGGGGCCATTCCATTATCTTACTCTAATACAAATTATGCTGGTCCAGAAACAACCATTTGGGGTCGCACACTTCATATGTATAACCTCCCAGTAATTTATTGGGTAAAAAACAAAAACATTTCAGCATCACTGTGCTGTTTATCCGGTGTGTGACAAATCATTTTGTTTTATGTTACACTTAATTATGCTGATAAATATGCACAATGGCAGTACTGTAAACAAAAATCCCCACAGAGAGTGAAAGACTGATAGGATATGTTTATTTACATACATACAAAATGCAAATACTCAAACGTGTCTGTTTTGCTTTAATTTTACGTAACATTTTTCATCATTAACACAGACGGAAGGCAGTACATTTCTTTAACAAATGCAAAAGAAAGTTTAAAAAAAATAAAACGAGAACCATGACTTTAGAAGTAGCCCCTTTAACAGCACTGTGTTCCTGAATGAAGAGTTGAAAACAAAGTTATCACAGACTGGTGAGTCCACAGACATTAAGGCAAGGGCAGGGATACACAGGCTAGGGCCCCGTTGCAACTTTTTTGAAAGACACATTTTTTTCCCTCCTTCCTGAAATAAAACTGTTCTCATGACCTGGATAGGTGAAAGCTGACCAGTGAAACCCTTTGCTTTTACCTCTACGATTTTATCAGGTCAGTAATGACTTCTGGAAAGGGAGATGGCCATAGAGAGTACTTTAGTATCACATCCTGGTTTATGGACAAGGGGCAGGATAAGATAACCTAAACAGTAGCCTAGTCTTCAACTCTGGTCCTGGAGACCAAGCTGATTTGTAACATCATTGTTCAACCATGGACAGATTGAAATAGAAATGTACTGTACAGAGCAGTTCTAAATGCCAGAGACTGGCAGCGTGCTCTGTAAATCAGGCCACTGAATATCAGGAGAACCATGGTTGGAGACCGTTCTGTCCTAAACGGTCAGACTACTGTGTGAGACATGTGGAGAACAGGGGAACACAGTCTAGGGGGCGTCATTCCCACAAACATCTCGGATATATGAAATAACTCAACACTGGAACCTCAGGGTAATACGTTTACATCGTGGAAAAAGTATACATAAAAAATTCAAGAAATATACATAAATGAAAGAAAATAAAAAGTACTCTCCCTCTACATAGTCACAGTTTGAAAACATGTAATTTGACATTTATAAAAGTGTTTTTTTTTATTTTTTAGAAATATTTCTCCAGTTTTTGCTGAAGACACTAGAACGGTCTGCCATTTTGTTCAGAGAGCCTTGCTCCTCACGATTCTGTGCAAACATTCAATGCATATATATCCATATGGTCAACATCATACTTTTATATGTATATATATTTATAGAACATGACTTTCTGCAATTTATGGCAGTACGGTCATATCTTTTGTCTTCAGACAAATTGAGACACACACACAAAATAGACAACTAACTGCACTGCTTTTAGCTTCTCACTTTGTTTTTTTTACAGAATTCACAACATCTTCCACTGGGTTACATTTATGTAGTCACTACTAGGGTTGAACGGTGGGAACCCAGTTACCGGGATTTACCTCTAAAAATCACTCGCTTTTCCCTGGGATAAATAACTGCGAGAAACCGGTAAATTATAATAAATTATTTATATGAACAGCATGGTGTGAAATGGAACTGTTATATTATATGCTATATCTAAATCTGGCTTCTCTACGGCCTCTGCATGAATCAGCGCTCAGGGTGGGGACAGACAGCAGCCCATCTCAGTATGGAGCACAGTTCATAATGCATGTAGACCTATCATCTCAACTTTTTGTTCTTGTGACAGGTGGGACTACATTTGCTGCAGCGTGGCCTATGTTACAGCAATATAAAGATCTAATTTACCCATCTCCTTCTGGCTTACGGGGTCTTGTTTTTCTCTGTCGCTCTCCATCAACTCCATCCAAAATAGATAATCCTGTTCTAGATTGATATATAGCCCTATATATAGAGATGTTCTAGCCTACCTTCTACGGGTAATACGTTCAATGAAGTATTAGCCTTATATTTAGCTAATTAATGATGGGTTATGCATAATAAGCTTCTAACTTATAGCCTCTGTCTCTTATCCAATACGCAAAGCACCTGTGCTCCGCTGACCTCTATCCTTAAAAAAAACACTCCTTAGCTCTTGGAGTCCCATGCAGGAAAGGCTAGACCAGAATAGCTTGCTGGAATTTTTTTAGCATTTTTTATACCAATAGACTATTTGAAGAGGGATGCCTTCTCTTTTTAGCTGAATGTTATACACAGAAGTCAATAGAACTCATGGGTAATTTGAAAGATGAGTGAACTCGCGGTGGCGGTAGGCTATAGCAGTTATTTATTTAGACCCATAACCATTCAATCTTTGTGAAGCGAAGTGAAAGCCTGTTGCATCTAATTCTAGTCCTATATTATTCAAGGATGTCATTAGAATGATGAAGATAAGGACAACAAAACGCATTTAATTGAATTGTTGAAAGCACGGAAAGAATGAGAGAAAGAGGATAACATTCAGGGTTTATAAACAGGTAGGTATAGAAATATGTCAGCCTACTAATTATACAAATAGGCCCAATTATATTTCAAAATTAAAATCAAATTCGCTAGCCAATACTTTGAACTTTGTAGGCCGCATGTGCTGCACCAGAATTGCATGTTCTCTTCTGCTTCATCATGGTTTCAATGACGTGCCTAATTCCAGTCCATATAATACAATACAGTCCACAGTCAAAAAGATTAGCCTACTGGAGCTAGTTTCATTTATTTACCCAAGAGAGCTTAGGCTATAGCTGGCTACATCTAGGGGCTTCTATGTTTTTCTGTCACGCATAATGTGCAGTAGCCTTTATCATACATGTATTGGATAAGGGCATAATCATAATGGCATCATTAAATGTTAATGTAGGGCTCATAAATTTAAAAAAAAATATATGGCTCATCAGGCTCAGGTAGATTCAGGTTAGAATTTTCATGCTGATCAAAGCTCTAATCAAATCCAAACATATATTCTTTTGAATGAAACCTCCGGTTTTGGTGGGAAACACCAGGTTACCCAGGAGAAAAGGGATTTATTTTTGGGACGGAACATTTCTAAAACACCGGGAAAATATTCAACCCTAGTCACTACGTATTTAATGAGTCATTTACTAATTGATTTAAAAAAAAGGTTCAAACCCACTGGGAAGGGACTTTCATATCCTTTTAAGTAGGATTCACTATCATTTCATTACAAGAACCGTACACTCGGAAGCTTTGGAAAAATGCACAAAAGGGGCAACGTCAATCTCAGGGAACATAATTCAATCATAAATTAAACAATGATAATGTTTTACAAAGTCATATCTATAGAAACTTTGGATGAGATCCTATGACTGGTAATCTCTTCATGTCTTATGTCAAGCTGTAGCACCAATAGAACTGAGGAATAAAAAGATCCCTCATGTAGGTCCAGTATTGATCCCTTTGCACACTCAAAGGCCACTCTATCGTACCGTCCCCAAATGACACCATATTCCATATAGTGCACTACAGTGGAGGGTGCTGAGGGGAGGACGGCTCATAATAAGGCATGGAACGGAGTAAATGGAATGGATTCAAACACATGGAAACCATGTTTTTGATACCATTCCCCTACAGCCATTACCACGAGCCTGTCCTCACCCATTAAGGTGCCACCAACCTCCTGTGGTCCACTACTAGAAGTGTACGTGGCTAAAATAAACTAACGTTGCATACCACATATTGAAGAGGGTGCTGTGTGCAAAACCATCTAAAACCAACCACTGCCTGCCTGTCTCCCCCCCCCATGTCAAAATCCTTACTTGATATAAATCAGACACTGATGTCAATGGGAGATGTGTGTGGAAGTTCAAGTTAGGATATTGAGTTAGGATTCCTCCCTCTTATGTCTTAAGATACGTTCACAGAACATGCAGTAAGTCAGCCAGAGATAAAGCCCCACAAGCCCTAAAACCCAGCTAGTCTCTCTCTCTCTGTGTGTGTGGTTGAGGGGGAAATGGGAAAGTTTTGTTGTCCAGAAACTCACATAGGAGATTCTTAATGTCAAACATAGGAAATAACACATAATATATGCTAAATGTTTTTGTTTTAATGGTCACTGGTTTCTAAACATTTCCATGCCATGACTCCCCACCATTCAGAAAAAACACTGGTTTAGATACAAAGAGAAAACAACGGTTGTGTCAGTAGGGACAAAAACTGAGAAAACTTTGAAAAAAATGAAACAGGGAGGTGCTACCTTAACTTTGTTTTCTCTTTCAAAACGTTTTTGTGCGATGTGCACTACTGAACACAACCCATGACCAGCATGCATCTACATCCTTCCACCATTAGCCCACTGTGTGACTGTTCTTCATCAGTTAATCATCATCATCATCATCATCTCAGGCTGGTGAATCTTCCCAGGAATGAGAATTGAGCATGTGGGGGTGTAGTATGATCGCTCAGTCCTCCCTCCGCCAAGATCACGTGTGGATAGATGGGAGGAAGGTTGTCTGAAGCTCATGCAGGGTCCTGGGGTCATCAGGGGGTGGTCTATAAAGGTGAGAGTTCAGCAGGACTCCTCCAGCGCGTTGACCACCTGCTCCAGGATGTCAGGGCAGTAGTCAGCGATCTGCTGCAGCACTGAGTTGGCATACTCCTGCAGCTCCCCGCTCTCCTTCTCACACAACTCCAACTCCAGTTCCAACTAAGGAGGAAGGGGGGGGAGAAAAAGGGACAGAGGGAGAGATAATGAGTTAGCATACTTCTCCTCCCCCACCATCTCCCTTGGGGCTTTAAAAACTTCACTCATTCCTGTTAAGAGTAAGATATGACAGAGCACAGAAAGAAAGATAGAGGGTGAGAAAGAGACGGGGAACAAGAGAGAGAGAAAACACCAGAGGGTCGGGACTCCTCTGTTACCTGCTCCAAAGTCATCTTGTGTAGCTCCTCCTCCCAGGCTGGTGGGTTGGCGTGGTGATAGTGGGGGGGTGGGGTCAGGACGCTGAGGATGCTGGGGTCTCGGTCGTGGCAGAGGTCAGTCAGGTGGGCAATGTAGAGCTTAAGCTTATTGCGATTCTCACTCAGGGACAGGAGAGGGGGGATCATCTGGAGGGGAGAGATGCAAGGGGGGAGAGGAAAGGGAGAAAGAAATGGAAGAGCCAATTGGATAAGAGAGAGATAAGAAAAATGACATTCGGTCCCTGTGTGTTTTCAGAGACTAAAACCATGCTAAACCAAAATCATGGAGCATGCAGAAGGAGGAAAAAGGCTGCATCTCACATGCATTAGATCACAAGGAGAAAAGATTGTGGAGTCTGGTATGTGGGACAGAAGTGTGTCGTGTGTGTCTGCCTATTTGATTGACTCAGTTGTTCACAAACAGTGTCCAAGCTACAGTACATGGTGGGCAGACAAACACTGAAACACCATCCAAGGTAACAAAGTAACAACAGAAATATCATTCCCGCAAAAAATACAAATATGAGAACAGATGACATGTACCAAACACTGCACGGACCAACTCACTGCACCAACATAAAATGGTGAGAGGAGAAACGGATGACAAAACAAAATGGAGGAGCAAAACGGGACACACTGACGATGGAGTGAGAGACGGGCATACATGCCAGGAAGGTGGTGAAAAAATGGACAGATGACTCGGACATTCATTTGTGCTCTCACCCTTCTGAACAAAATGGCTGAGAGAGAGGGGAGGGGGGCGCGGGGTTGGCTATGCCCAAATACCCTCCTCATCATCCTATTGGACAGATGGTTTAGCCAATTGCAGCATTAGAAAAAAACACTTGGTTAGTGTGTGTGTATGTGTGTGTGAGAGAGAGTGTGACAGAGAAAAATAGGAGTGCGAGACAGAAAACTGACCAAAAATCAATGTCTGTGGACGTTGAAATCAAGGCCGGTCTGGACAATGCCAAAAAAAGATGTCCACAAGGCATCTGCGTCAGTCCGTGCTTACTGAGGTGTAGCCTACCATGTCTGCATGTTATGAATGCCCATTCATGTGGTAGGACCACCATTTGTAAAAACAGGCTGTTGTATTGGCTTTATTAGTCCTGATTCCTGTGAATAATCAATTTGGCTATTTAAATTCTGTATATCAGCTACTCAACTTTATCAGGAGTTATCGTGAGCCTGTTTGCAATGTGTTTACACGGCGGGGAAAGCAGAATGATTTTCTTTTTCACTATGACCAGCTTGTACAGATACAAACTTTAAACCATTGATCATGACAAAGGGGTGAAACTCCTGGACAACAGCTGTGATTGTCCATTCCATTTTGTCCATTTTACTTTGTTTGACCTGTCCTGTTTTTAGGATATGTTGTTTGTTAAAATTACAGCACATATTTTATTTGATTTAGCACCATTTAGGTTAGTTATGCAATTTGATCGGAGAAACCTACATGATGTAAAAAGTGTCCATCTCATTACATTGTCATATATTTTATCTCCAGCCTGCAAGCTACAGAAAAGGCCACATACTCTTTCTACCATATCCTATATCCGAGTTTCCCAAACTCGGTCCTGGGGCAGAAAACAAAAAGTTCACCCAGTTTGACCCAGTTTGGGAAACCCTACTCTATATCTGCTACATGATTTATGTTAGATTATTTTTTTGACGGAACGTTGGTGGAGTGCTGCAGCGATGAGTCTCTCCAACAGCACCCTGGGGAGGCACGCTGGAGAAGCAAAATATTTTGGGCCCCTACCTTTGACAAAGTGGCCACTGTTTATCACAGGGCGGCATCAGCAATCACCTAAAAAGCCCATATGCCACTGGTTGAGAGAAATTGTCATTGTATTTGAGCAGAATAATGTGAGGTTTTATTTGTTGTTGGAGGTGTGTCTAGGTCAGTTTAGTTCAGAAGATGCCGCCCTCATCAATCTGCCGCCATAGGTGGCTGCCAAATTCAATTTCAATCAAATGTATTTATAAAGCCCTTCTGTCATCAGCTGATGTCACAAAGTGCTGTACAGAAACCCAGCCGAAAACCCCAAACAGCAAGCATGCAGGTGTAATCCAGCCTAATGAGCTGTCCGTCCGTGATAACTTTATATACTGGAGAAAGATGGTATATTCTGGTTAAGCTACACGTGTGTTCTCACAATAATAGCATCTAGATAGCCTTCAACTGCAAAAAATATGATTCTGTTTGGTTGACTGTGTACCCACCTGATCTG
Source organism: Oncorhynchus tshawytscha (assembly GCF_018296145.1). Lineage (NCBI taxonomy): Eukaryota > Metazoa > Chordata > Actinopteri > Salmoniformes > Salmonidae > Oncorhynchus > Oncorhynchus tshawytscha. The sequence continues at coordinate 35,768,032 of NC_056434.1, read as the reverse complement.
GAGAAGGTTTGTGATTGGTCTGGTCGGGAGCGGTCTTCAAGTGGTCATCCTCATAGTTGTCCGCCATTAGCTTCATACGGTTCTGAGTCTGAGTGGGAGAGATAGAGAGAGAGAGATCTTATCCAAAGCGACTTACAGGTGCAATTAGGGTTAAATGCTTTTCTCAAGGGCACAGACAGATTTCGCACCTAGTCTTCTTGGGGATTTGAACCAGGGAACTTTTGGTTACTGGCCCAACGCTCTTAACCGCCACGCTACCTGCCACCCTAATCATGGTGTATTGAGCAGACAGCTCAGAGAAGTTTATGGATGCCTACTTTTTGATTTTGGCACTTGCTGCAAAGTTAAAAGCTATACCTATAAACTGTCTTGAGGTCTGTTTAGTCTCCCCCCATTTCAGGTGAAGGAGATGAGTAGAGGAAGTGACTTTACAGAGGCCTATGTTGCTGGACCTAGGTAACATGACGAGGGATTGTTCCCTACCTGCTGTTTGAGCTGTTGTACCAGACGGTCCTTCTCTCTCTTTAGCAGAGCCACCTCGTCCTGCGTCTTCTTCTTCTTGGACGAGGACAGCTCCAGCAGGGCAATGTTGGCGTCCTTCTCACTGATGGCTGCCAGCAGCGCCTCCTGTCTGCACCAAGGAGGTATTACAGGGTGGCATTTTAGAATGCGTCATTTACAGGATATTCTATTACCTGACTGTATTACAGCATTACCTGACTACCAAGTCAGCAGACATGTTGCAAAATGTGAAAGTGGAGGGAATGGGTGTATATACAGTGTATGATGCGTGTGTCTTCATGCGTGTCTTACTTCATTTCCAGCACCTCCTCCAGGTGTTTCCTGCGTTCGGCCCTCAAAGTGGTCAGGTGAGTCTCCTTCTCACACAGGGACTGTTGGGTAGATGATAGCTTGGCCCTCATAGACTCCAGCTCCTGTTTTACCTTCTCCATGGCCCCCAGCAGCTCCTCAATCTGTACACACGCACACATAATAAAAATAAGACGATACAAAGACAAGCAGAGCGAGTGAAAATGTATTAGATCATGTTTATCATTCAAAGACATAACCTTCCTCAAGTACAGACCCATTTTGATGAGCTGTCAATCAAAGGCACACAAGAAAGAACCCCTAGCCCCTACACCCGTGGCACTAGCCCTTACACCAGGGTTACCCATCTGGCAGACTGCAGGCCAAATATTTGCCACCGATAAGTTTTCTAATGTTCATTGTTGGACATAAAAGACTGGAAAAAAAGTCAGGAAATCAGCTCCAAGTTATATAATTTTGTAAATCTGTTCCCAAGTAAAATAGAGAGACACACATGATCATATACAAATATAAGCAAGGACTGAAATTATTTAGTCAAACATTACATCAGTTTGGGCTTCTTGTGTTGAATTTGCAGTCTACAAATGATTTGTAATTAGATTCCGGTCCCCTGAACATCCACGAAAGAAACAAAATGGTCCCGCGGCTGCTCTAGTTGATGATTCCTGACTTACACCCTATCCCCTTGGCACTATCTCTTACACCCTATCCCCTTGGCACTATCTCTTACACCCTATCCCCTTGGCACTAGCTCGTACACCCTATCCCCTTGGCACTAGCTCGTACACCCTATCCCCTTGGCACTAGCTCGTACACCCTATCCCCTTGGCACTAGCTCGTACACCCTATCCCCTTGGCACTAGCTCGTACACCCTATCCCCTTGGCACTAGCTCGTACACCCTATCCCCTTGGCACTAGCTCGTACACCCTATCCCCTTGGCACTAGCTCGTACACCCTATCCCTTGGCACTAGCTTGTACACCCTATCCCCTTGGCACTAGCTCGTACACCCTATCCCCTTGGCACTAGCTCGTACACCCTATCCCCTTGGCACTAGCTCGTACACCCTATCCCCTTGGCACTAGCTCGTACACCCTATCCCCTTGGCACTAGCTCGTACACCCTATCCCCTTGGCACTAGCTCGTACACCCTATCCCCTTGGCACTAGCTCTTACACCCTATCCCCTTGGCACTAGCTCTTACACCCTATCCCCTTGGCACTAGCTCGTACACCCTATCCCCTTGGCACTAGCTCGTACACCCTATCCCCTTGGCACTATCCCCTTGGCACTCTTACACCCTATCCCCTTGGCACTAGCTCGTACACCCTATCCTCTTGGCACTAGCTCGTACACCCTATCCCCTTGGCACTAGCTCGTACACCCTATCCCCTTGGCACTAGCTCGTACACCCTATCCCCTTGGCACTAGCTCGTACACCCTATCCCCTTGGCACTAGCTCGTACACCCTATCCCCTTGGCACTAGCTCGTACACCCTATCCCCTTGGCACTAGCTCGTACACCCTATCCCCTTGGCACTAGCTCTTACACCCTATCCCCTTGGCACTAGCTCTTACACCCTATCCCCTTGGCACTAGCTCGTACACCCTATCCTCTTGGCACTAGCTCGTACACCCTATCCCCTTGGCACTAGCTCGTACACCCTATCCCCTTGGCACTAGCTCGTACACCCTATCCCCTTGGCACTAGCTCGTACACCCTATCCCCTTGGCACTAGCTCGTACACCCTATCCCCTTGGCACTAGCTCGTACACCCTATCCCCTTGGCACTAGCTCGTACACCCTATCCCCTTGGCACTAGCTCTTACACCCTATCCCCTTGGCACTAGCTCTTACACCCTATCCCCTTGGCACTAGCTCGTACACCCTATTCTCTTGGCACTAGCTCGTACACCCTATCCCCTTGGCACTAGCTCGTACACCCTATCCCCTTGGCACTAGCTCGTACACCCTATCCCCTTGGTACTAGCTCGTACACCCTATCCCCTTCCACTAGCTCTTACACCCTATCCCCTTGGCACTAGCTTGTACACCCTATTCTCTTGGCACTAGCTCGTACACCCTATCCCCTTGGCACTAGCTCGTACACCCTATCCCCTTGGCACTAGCTCGTACACCCTATCCCCTTGGCACTAGCTCGTACACCCTATCCCCTTGGCACTAGCTCGTACACCCTATCCCCTTGGCACTAGCTCTTACACCCTATCCCCTTGGCACTAGCTCTTACACCCTATCCCCTTGGCACTAGCTCGTACACCCTATTCTCTTGGCACTAGCTCGTACACCCTATCCCCTTGGCACTAGCTCGTACACCCTATCCCCTTGGCACTAGCTCGTACACCCTATCCCCTTGGTACTAGCTCGTACACCCTATCCCCTTCCACTAGCTCTTACACCCTATCCCCTTGGCACTAGCTTGTACACCCTATTCTCTTGGCACTAGCTTGTACACCCTATCCCCTTGGCACTAGCTTACACCCTATCCCCTTGGCACTAGCTCGTACACCCTATCCCCTTGGCACTAGCTCGTACACCCTATCCCCTTGGCACTAGCTCGTACACCCTATCCCCTTGGCACTAGCTCGTACACCCTATCCCCTTGGCACTAGCTCTTACACCCTATAGCACCTAGGTACTAGTGTAACTCTGAACGGATTGATGGGTAATAGACCAGCAATATGGTGAACAGGGCTAGGGGTTGTTTCTGGATCCAACCCCACTGAGGTGTTGAACGTACAACAAGGGGCTCCAATGACAGATCTAAACAGCAATAAAAGGTACGACTTCACTGTAGTACTTTCATTTAACTGACATTTACTTAGAAGTCACATGGTTAATAGTACAACCCAACATTGCTAAATAATAACTATTGACTTTCTCTGAGGTGCAATGTTGGTATCATTGGTTACCAACAAGTTACAGATTGGCGTCACGAGAAAGAAGTATCAGATGGTTCTGGTTTAGTTTACACCATGTCATTTCAAAGTGAATAGTAGGTAAATGGTACATGATAACATGGTCTAAAGAGCTACTGATCCAAAAGGGTGAAATACAACAGAGGAGGATCATTACGTCATACCTTAGACCACTTAAAGTGGACGTGGTTGGACTCATGCATTGGTTTGTGTGAGTGCTTCTGAGAGGCAGTAAGTAACAGAGAAGACAGGAGAAAATGAGAGACAAGAAAACTGAGAAAAGGTGGGACAGCAGGTAGGAAGGGAGGGACAGAGTGAAATGTGGCCAGCAGATAGGATGAGAGGAGAAAGGATATCGAAGCTGTATTTGTGTTACACATGTGTGCGTGTGTTTTGCGTGTGTACCCTTGTGTTGCGCGTTTCACTTCATCTCCAACACCTCCTCCAGGTGTTTGTGCATGTGTACCTGTTTCTCCTGGTGGTTCCTGGCAGCTTCCTCCTGTGCCAGCACCATCTCTCTCTCTGCTGTAATCTGAACACTCTCCCTCAGAGCCTCCTCTAACTCCTCGATACGCTCAGTCTTCAACCGCAGAGAGTCCTAGATGGGAGGGGAGAGAAGACTGAGGTAGATAAAGACATTTTACATAAAGGATATTTATAGTAACAGTCAAAAGCTTGGACACACATACTCATTTAAGGGTTTTTACTTGTACTATTTTCAACATTGTAGAATAATAGTGAGGAGATCAAAACTATGAAATAACACATATGGAATCATGTAGTAACCAAAAAAGTGTTAAACAAATCAAAATATATTTTAGATTTGAGATTCTTCAAAGTAGCCAACCTTTGCCTTGATGACAGCTTTGCACACTCTTGGCAATCTCTTAACCAGCATAACCTGGAATGCTTTTCCAACAGTCTTGAAGGAGTTCCCACATATGCTGAGCACTTGTTGGCTGCTTTTCCTTCACTCTGCAGTCCAACTCATCCCAAACCATCTCAATTGGATTGAGGTCAGGTGATTGTCAAGGCCAGGTCATCTGATGCAGCACTCCATCACTCTCCTTCTTGGTCAAATAACCCTTACACCGCCTGGAGGTCATGCAGCAGAGGTAACTCTGGGTCTTCCTTTCCTGTGGCAGTCCTCATTGCGATCCAGTTTCATCATATCACTTGATGTTTTTGCAACTGCACTTGAAGAAACTTTTACAATTCTTGAAATGTTCCAGATTGACTGACCTTCATGTCTTAAAGTAATGATGGACTGTCGTTTTTCTTTGCTTATTTGAGTTGACTTGCCATAATATGGACTTGGTCTTTTACCACCCATACCTTGTCACAACACAACTGATTGGCTCAAATGCATTAAGAAGAAAATAAATTCCACAAATTAACAATGCACACCTGTTAATTGAAATTAATTTCAGGTGACTACCTCATGAAGCTGGTTGAGAGAATGCCAAGAGTGTGCAAAGTTGTCATCAAGGCAAAGGGTGGCTACTTTGAAGAATCTCAAATCTAAAATATATTTTGATTTGTTTAACACTTTTTTGGTTACTACATGATTCCATATGTGTTATTTCATAGTCTTGATGTCTTTACTACTATTCTACAACTTAGAAAATTTTAACAAATAAATAAAAACCCTTGAATTAGTAGGTGTCCAAACTTTTGACTGGTTCTGTATGTCGAAAAAAAATTGTGCAACAAGAAGAGCTTTCTATATCAGTGTTGTTATTAGTCACACATCCATAGACCCCCCCCCCACACACACACACGCACCTTACCTTGACCTGTTGGGAGCTCTCTGAGATGTTGTCCTCTCTCTTTTTAGCTTCGTCCACCAGTCGGGCGTTCCTACTCTTCTCCACCTGCTCCTTATGTTTCAGGGACGCTACCTTCTTACTCTGGTCCTTGGTCTGCCTGCAAGGCACCATGGGACACAAGAGGACTGGGTTACAGACATTCCCATAAGGTTACACTCATAACACTAAAGCATCACAGAGGGAGAGGGGGTTAGAGAGAGGGGGGGTGAAGTGGGATAAAGTGAAGAGAGTGGTGAAAGTGAGAGGGCAGGGAGAGCAAAAGCAATTGAGATTAAAAGAGAGTGGGGGTGGTGGGGGAAAGGTAGGAAGTCCAGCCAGTAGACAGAGCAGAGAACATGTTACTAACCTGGAGGACTGACTGGAGAGGAGACAAGAAAGTTCCAGCATAAAGACAAGAAGGCAAGAGAAACAGATTCAGAGAGCAAGAAGACAAGATGACAGGAAGGAGAAGAGGAGGACCGTGTGGTATTTCAGAGGAAAACACCTACATTAGACCAGGTACACATGTATATAGATAAAGTGCTGTTTACAGAGACTGAGTTAGTCACAAACAAGTAGAGTCAGGGTCAGAGAAAGACACCCATACTTCTCCAGCTCGTTGATCTTGCGGTCCTTGTCGTTTTTCTCATTCTCCATCTCTCTCAGGATCTCCAGCAGCCGGTCCACCTCCGCCTGAGCCTTGCCAGAATCCTCTCTGTGTCGGGTCACTTCCTGCTCCAGGGAGGTGATGCGTTCTGACAGCTCCGTGTTCGCCTTGGCCTCCAAAGTCGCATTCTGGGCCTGAAAACACACACAGTCAGGCACATTTCTTTTCTATGATCAGACAAGTAAGTAAACGTGGCCTTATATCATTGTCTAGGGGCAACATCTCACCCTCTTAAGATGGTTCTCCAGTTTGAGACACTCCTCCTTCTTATGGTCCAGAGAGATCTCCATACTCTTCAGCTTGGAGTCCTTCTTCAGCCCCGAGGAGGCCAGGGATGATGCATGCTCCTTTAGGTCCAACAGATTGGTCTGGAGAGGGGGTTCATAAATTAAAGAGTTTCATTCCAAAATGCTATAAATCCATTTCAGAAATGTTGGTAAATTAGCTTTTATTGTTTAAAGAAATTATGAAAGGGATGTGTGTTTTTTCACTAATCATGGCATGGGGTTGTTCAATGACAGGTTTGAAACAAATACATGTCTATCACTTGATGGTTTCATTTCAGAGACAAATAATCATGTTTTTTTGTTGCTAAATTCTACATACACTGAGTGTACAAAACATTAAGAACACCTTCCTAATATTGAGTTGCACCCCCGCCTTTTGCCCTCAATTTGTCGGGGCATGGACTCTACAAGGTGTCAAAAGCTTTCCACAGGGATGTTGACTCCAATGCTTTCCACAGTTGTGTCAAGTTGGCTGGGTGTGTTGGACCATTCTTGATACACACGGGAAACTGTTGAGCGTGAAAACCCCCACAGCGTTGCAGTTCCTGACACACTACAACAGGTGCACCTGGCACCTACTACCATACCCGTTCAAAAGGCATTTCAACCTTTTGTCTTGCCCATTCACCCTCTGAATGATACACACAACCCATGTCTCAATTGTCTCAAGGCTTAAAAATCCTTCTTTAACCTGTCTCCTCCCCTTCATCTACACTGATTGAAGTGGATTTAACAAGTGACATCAATAAGGGATCATAGCATTCACCTGGATTCACCTGGTCAGTCTGTCATGGAAATGTTTTGTACACTCAGTGTAAATGACTCACTCTCAGGGAAATAAGGAGTACTTCTTGGTTTTACAAAGTAAAATGTAACAAATAACTACATTACATTTTTTTAAAATACATTTGTGATATCAATATTTACATTTAAAAAATAATAATTCTATACAGTAATATGACCTCTATGTAAAACATTTACATTTGACATTAGTCATTTAGGAGATGCCCTTATCCAGAGAGACTTACAGTTAGTGCATGCATCTTAAGATAGCTAGGTGAGACAACCACGTATCACAGTCAAATATACAGGATATGAACATTCCGTTCCAGCTAAACAATGGATATATTGTGTTTTTCCCAACAACAACACAAAATTATTATTAATCTTTTAATAAAAAATAATTAAAAAAAAAACATGAAACATTTGTTGATATAGCGTTTTGAAAAAATAATAAAATATATATTTTTAAAACTGTGTCAACAGTGTCACTACATTTTGGGTGTGTGTGTGTACCTCTCTGTCAGACAGATCTCCCTGCAGCAGACTGACTTTCTCCTTCAGATCCTTCAGTTCTTTCTTGTTGCTGTCGATCTCCTCAGTCTTCTCCCTGTCGTCTCTGTCTCTCTGCTCCTTCAGACGCTCGATGATGCGCTCCTACAGAGGCGTCATTTCAGAGTCCATATGAGAGTACAAACACCCCGGACAGAAACAGCACTGCTCATGAGTCTCTGTCGGAGTTGGACAGTGTGTGTGTATGTGTTCGAGCACTGCATCGGGTACCGAAGGTTCCCCACGGGTGACCCACAACAACAACAAAAAGTCTGCTAGCGGGTGGAATGAGTTCAGAACAATTATATTGCGGGTCAGAAATGTTTTAAATCATGCTTATACAATTTGTACAAACCCAGCAGCTTGTTTTATTGGTGTAAATCCCATTGTGTGAGCGGTGCCAGACCCAGCCACAGTGAGAGTGTGGAGCTGTTTTATTGGTGTAAATCCCATTGTGTCGGGGCATGGACTCTACAAGGTGTCAAAAGCTTTCCACAGGGATGTTGACTCCAATGCTTTCCACAGTTGTGTCAAGTCTGGTGCCAGACCCAGCCACAGTGAGAGTGTGGAGCTGTTTTATTGGTGTAAATCCCATTGTGTGAGCGGTGTCAGACCCAGCCACAGTGAGAGTGTGGAGCTGTTTTATTGGTGTAAATCCCATTGTGTGAGCGGTGTCAGACTCAGCCACAGTGAGAGTGTGGAGCTGTTTTATTGGTGTAAATCCCATTGTGTGAGCGGTGTCAGACTCAGCCACAGTGAGAGTGTGGAGCTGTTTTATTGGTGTAAATCCCATTGTGTGAGCGGTGTCAGACCCAGCCACAGTGAGAGTGTGGAGCTGTTTTATTGGTGTAAATCCCATTGTGTGAGCGGTGCCAGACCCAGCCACAGTGAGAGTGTGGAGCTGTTTTATTGGTGTAAATCCCATTGTGTGAGCGGTGTCAGACCCAGCCACAGTGAGAGTGTGGAGCAGGGAACTGTCCGTTATTGGGGCTGAAACATTTGAATTTGTCCACGTGCAGAGGCATTCGCAATTCAGACTTTCATTCACCATACACTGGCCATATAATTTGCATTTGACCGGTGACGCTGGAAAAGGTTTATGTATTTTTGTGGGCTATATTAAATTCGGGCAATTATTTATTTACGTTTCAATTAAACTATTTGAAAATCAAAACAATATTGAATGCAAAGGTCATGTTTTGTTATGTAGGCTAAGCCTATAGCTTTCTTTAGGTAAGAAGGCTCTCATTCAAAGCTATTTTTTTCAAAGCTAGCCAACTGTTGAATAGACATGGAGACAAATTCATTCTAGCAGGGAAAAGGAATAGCCTACTGTCTGGAGTCATAAAACAATTAAATAAATTGATGCAATTTGGTGGGTAATGGACCGGCTCTCGGGAACAATTCTAAGCGCGTGGGTCGGTTTTGGGAGAACAACCTGTCCTGATGTCAGGTAGGTATCGGAATTGATGTGGTAGGCGCGGCTCCAAAAAACTGACCAATGTAGGACTCTAGTGTGTGTGTACCTTCTCAGCGAGGGACTCCTCCAGTGTGTTAAGAGCTGTGTCTGTGTTAGAGGTGTCTGTCTGTAGAGACTTGACTCTCTCCTTCAGGCTGCTCATCTGCTTCTCCTTGTCTCTCAGCTGTTCCTGCAGGTTCTCAATCTGGACACACACACACACAAAATTAGGTGAGCTAGACGAAAAACATACACAAAACGCTTACTAAACAGGACGTAGTATGACTTTTGCATTATACAGCGTGATATATAGTCAAGCTCCACCTTCTTCTGCAGGACGTTGACCTTGCGCTCCTTGACCTCCAGCATGTCCTTGAGGTCATGGATCTCTCCGTTGAGCGTGCCCTTCTCCTCAGACATCTCCTGGATCTGTTTACTCTTCTTGTTCAGCGTGGTCTCCTTCTCCTCCAGACGCAGACGCAACGCATCCACCTGGCCAGCAGAGGGGAACCGCTCAGCATACTGGCTCTGTGTGTGTGTGCGTGTGTGTGTGTGTGTGTACCTCTGTCTGTAGGATGGCAGCTCGTTGTTCTTTAGCAGTCAGCGACTCCTTGAGGACCTCGATGTGCTGTTTGCTATCAGAGAACTGGTTGGTCAGAGTCTCCAGCTTGGTCTGTAAACCTAGCAGCTCTGTGTCCTTCCTGGACATGTCCTGCTTTACTTGGTCCATCTGAGAGAGAGAGAGGTGGAGGAAGAGGGAAAACAAGAGCAGGAGAGGGGAGAAGAGGAATGGTAGAGAAGTAGTGGGTGATGAGCAGAGGGAGAGGAAGGAGTGCATGGCTATGAAGAGAACATAATGAGAACACAAACAACTATAGAACAGATTGATATTGAGCTGAATTCTGACCTATCAGAACCAAGGGCAACTGAATTCAGACCAATGGGAACTGGTCTAACCTTGTTCTTCATGAACTTGGTGTGGCTGCGGTAGACCTCCATCTGTTTCATATCCTCCTGTCTCTCCTCACAGCTCAGCAGGCCGTTGGACTTGAGCATCATCACCTCCTCCTCCATGTCCCTCAGACCTCGCTCCAGAGAGTTGATCTTAGCATCCTGACACACACCAGAGAGATAAGGGGTTATGCCACAGACAAACACACTGACAGACACAGCCACATACAGAGACAGGTACCTTCATGTCGATGACTGTCTGTAGAGCCTTGGTTTTGGTGGACTCTGGGGTTCCCTCGTATCGACGATGCAGCTCCTAAAGAGAACAAGGTTGTCACAGCTCATACACATTGTCTACTACACAACACTCAATCCCAAATGGTTTGTATTGTGTCCCAACTAAAGCCCCTCTATGTGTTACCTTCCTCCGTCTCCCCTCTCTCCTCCTCATCTCTCCCAGTGTCCCTCACCTCTCGTAGAGCAGTCGTCTCCCTGTCTCTCTGGTCCAGTAGGGACTCTAGATGGTGTCTGTGCATCTCAGCATCAGCCAGTCTCCTGGTTCTCTCCTGGTCTTCCTCTGAGGCCTTAGCCGACGGCCCTGGAATACAACAATATGGTCATTTAGAAGATGCGTTAACATTGGAAAATGACTACTATGGGTTGCTGTTTGTGTCCCAGTAACCCACCTTTGCTCTGCAGCATCTCCAGCAGTTTCTTGATGGACTCGTCCCTGGCACCCAGGGTCTGTTTCTGGGTGTCTATCCTCAGCTCCATCTCCTCCAGGGTCTTTCTGAGCAGGAACAGCTCCTTGGCCTGACGCTCGTGGTCCCCATGAAGCCGCCGGTAGTTCTCCTCCGTGGGTTCAGAGTTCAGGGCCAGTTCGCGACCCTGGCTGGCAGGGTCCTGCTGGAGCAGCTGGTTCAGGTCTCTCTGGATCCTCAATTCATCCTGCAAGGCCTGGACCGTCATGTGGAGGTGCTAGAGAGAGAGCAAGAGATAAGGGGAGAAGTTATATGTATCAAAAAGGGGAGGAAAGGGGAGAGAAGAGAAGGATTGGTGGGTACAGCAACAAATACACCACCTACTCAATCAGGACATTTTGGCGTTCCCATGTAGTGAAATACAAAGAGCAAAAGCACAATCAGCCAGCATTCATTGTTTGCAGCCTGTACTGCCACAGTTCTTTGACAGAGTAGCTATGTGACAGAAATACAATGCTGTGCTCTATTCTCTGCTTTGGTTCAGCTGGGAGGTGTTTCAGACAACAGCACAAAGACAAGTCCGTGTCTGTATCCCTCGCTCCCTCGCGCTCCCCTCCTCACCCTCCCGTTTCTGTCACACGTTCCCTCATCCTCTCTCCTCCTCGCCCCTCCCAGACCCAGTGACTAAGTCTGACTCACTGATCCCTCGCTCCATTCCTCTCTCTCATGAGAAGACACAACAGAGAGGCGTTTAAGAGATTGGATACAGCAAGCTGATCTAAACAGAACACACACAACACACACACACACACACACAGTAGGCAAAGCTCTGCAGCACAACACACTGCAGTACAATGCTATATATGGGTCAAATGTACGATAAACACTAACATAACACTGACACTCCCTCTCTCTCTCTTTTTATATATTTATCCCTCCCTCCCATTTGTATTCATTCCCTATCTTACCACAAATCTCTTATACATCCACTTTAATATGAGCCAATTAAGCATTTTTAACATTTCTGGCATGACAAATGGTGTATCTGAGTGGCGAGGCGAGTGGTGTTTAGTGAGTAACAGGCAATATAAAATAGCTGAGTATCAGTCGTACTACTGTAGGAGATGGAAGATGACAGCCATTTTACAGCGCTCGCCACACATTCTGAGACTAATAGCAGTCACTTATCACTGGGGATGAAGGGGATCAATGTCTTCTATTTTCTACTGGGATGACAAGAGCTGCAACCAACGCACACGCACGCACACACACACCAGGAGAGTGGCTGTGTGAGGGGGCTGACAGTCTGAAAACAGCCATCTTTAAATTCGAGCACCCGCTGATTAGCCCTACAGTAGCCTCACTAGCTTCTAATGCTCTAATTTATAGATGGCTGTTTTCAGACTGTCAGCCCCCGACTGCACAGGCATCTGGGTAATTACCCTGTCCGTCTAACCGTCAGCCCCCTCACACAGCCACTCTCCCGTAGTGTGTGTGTGTGTGTGTGACTCAGCAGGGCATAATGGGCAGGAAAAGAAACACCAAATTATCCAGATCAGGCCATTAATCATTAAAGACATGCCTTATGTCAGGATGCCAGTGTTCAGAGGGGAAATACATTAATTTGATTAGTGAAGTCCAAAACATGAAGTGAAAAATCATCCATGTTTTCCAGACATCTGGATTATAGATGATTTCCTAAATACACTAGTTCTGAAACAGAATTGATCCCCATTTCTCATACAGTTAATCTCCTGTTAAACCAGGATTGCTATTGCTAGTTAACACACACACACACGATGACAGAAGGTTGGAGTGCAGAAAATCCCCCTGCCAGCATCCACACATTATACACACGCAGTGATGGGGTGCTGAGCTGGGCATTATCCTAAACGCAGAGGCAGCGTCTCCTCTCACTCTCTCTGAAGAGCAGGAGAAACAGAGAGGCGGGTAGCTGTGTTTAAAGCACCTGATGTGGAATTGAACTTGGCACAAACCCAAGGAGACAGGAGGGGGTAAGAATCAAATGCCATTGACTGCTAAAGTAGGAGTTTTGATGAATAAATAAGTTGGAGGCTTGACCCCTCACTAGCCAATCAGAATGTGCTCCTTGGCTAAATATGCAGTTGATTCAACTTGTGTATTTGAAGTCTTCTGTACCGTGTTGTCATCAATTCCAATTCGAATGTTAGTCTTTTATAGCCTAGTTTATTAAATAGTCTACAGAAACAAAATGTCGGCCTATCCCATCTTTGCATAATATGTTGAACAAGTTTGCAGTCCACATTGTTCTAGGTAATTGAATGGCTTCAATATTGAAATATATTTTTAAAACATAGCCTTCCTACTAATATAGGGAAAGGAAAGTGGGATACCTGGTCAGTTGTCCAACTGAAATGTGTCTTCCGCATTTAATCATGAGCCTATAAACCAGAGTTACACTGTTAGCACTGAGGCGGTGTGCAATAGTAGGAAGACATCTTTATGCAGCTCACCCTGCACTATCAGCTCCAATGTAAATAACATGAGTAAGTCTACCTCTGATAAGCTTCCCAGTAAAGCGTTAAAAACAATCAAACAACCCAGAAAAGCACTAAAAAAATAGCCCATTTTAACATATGTAGCCTAAGAAACAAGGTCCATGAAGTCAATAACTTGCTTGTAACAGATGACATTCATATTCTGACGATCTCTGAAACTCACTTAGATAATACCTATGATGTTACAGTGGTAGAAATACATGGTTATAACATCTACCGAAAAGACAAACGCCAACGGAGGGGGTGTTGCGGTCTATATTCAGAACCACATTCCTGTAAAGCTTAGAGACGATCTCATGTGAAATACTGTTGAAGTAATATGCCTACAGGTTCATCTGCCTCACCTAAAGCCCATTCTGGTGGGAAGCTGCTATAGACCACCAAGTGCTAACAGTCAGCATCTGGATAATGTGGGTGAAATGTTTGATAATGTATGTGATATCAACAGAGATGTATATTTTCTGGGTGATTTAAATATTGACTGGCTATCATCAAGCTGCCCACTCAGGAAAAAAATTCAAACTGTAATCATTGCCTGCAACCTGGTTCAGGTTGTCAGTCAACCTATCAGGGTAGTTACAAACAGCACAGGCATTAAATCATCAACATGTATTGATCATATCTTTATTAATGCTGCAGAAATTTGTTTGAAAGCAGTATCCAAATCCATAGGATGTAGTGATCACAATATAGTAGCCATATCTAGGAAAACCAAAGTTCCAAAGGCTGGGCCTAATATAGTGTATAAGAGGTCATACAAGAAGTTTTGTAGTGATTCATATGTTGATGATGTAAAGAATATTTGCTGGTCTGTGGTGTGTAATGAGGAGCAACCAGACGCTGCACTTGACACATTTATGAAACTACTTATTCCAGTTACTAATAACCACGCACCCATTAAGAAAATGACTGTAAAAACTGATAAATCCCCTTGGATTGATGAGAAAAAAATTGTATGGTTGAGAGGGATGAGGCAAAAGGTATGGCAATTAAGTCTGGCAGCCCAACTGATTGGCAAACGTACTCCAAATGAAGAAATCATGTGACTAAACTAAATAAAAATAAACTACACTATGAAACAAAGATAAATTATATAAAGAATGCTAGTAAAAGCTTTGGGGCACCTTAAATGAAATTTTGGGAAAAAAGGCAACTCGGCTCCTTCATTCATTGAATCAGATGGCTCATTCATCACAAAACCAACTGATATTGCAAACTATTTAATTACTTTTTCATTGGCAAGATAAGCAAACTTAGGGATGACATGTCAGCAACAAATGCTAACACTACACATCCCAAGTATACCGGACCAAATTATGAAAGACAAGAATTGTACATTTGAATTCGTAAAGTCAGTGTGGAAGAGGTGAAAAAAATGGGTGTCTATAAATAAATACATAATATAAACCCAACCCCTCTGAATCAGGGGATAAGACTACTGTAAATTGCATTATGTCTGAGCCAAGAACATGCCAAATATAGTCAATAAGCAAGATTTAATTTACTATTGACAAGGCCTAAAAAGAGGGAAAAATTTGAATAAAATTTAAATCAAAACTTGTTTTAAAATAGGCTATACATAAATATAGTTACAGGCACCATAAATTGTTCCCATGAGCATAATATAAGGCAATGCAGACAATGGAAGGTTTTACACACATCAAACTTTTCACAGAAGCTGGACAAAGCTCCAATATAAAGAGAACATCAACCGTTATACTGCTCCCAAATATGTTTCAGAAACATAATGGAGCCATCTTACAGATGGCATTCACACCAGAAATAACAGACGGTTCCTAAATTCCATTGCATGCGAGCTGGACGATCTCATCACAAAGCTAGGACGGTGAATCATTCTAATAAGTTGTTTTTTAATCAAATTAAAACAAAATCAGTCTTTTTTTTTTACAACAATATTTCTAAATAGCTTGGGGTCAGAACCATGATATCATAAAACCAACAGGATAAAAGAGACACGACGGACGTCTGTTGAACCAGCCTTTGTTACAGCCTATAAGTCTAGGGTGAGGGTAGCCTACGGAGGGAATGCTTTTTAATCATGTGTTGTTACAGCCTATAAGTCTAGGGTGAGGGTAGCCTACGGAGGGAATGTTCTTTAATCATGTGTTGTTACAGCCTATAAGTCTAGGGTGAGGGTAGCCTACGGAGGGAATGCTTTTTAATCATGTGTTGTTACAGCCTATAGGTCTAGGGTGAGGGTAGCCTACGGAGGGAATGCTTTTTAATCATGTGTTGTTACAGCCTATAGGTCTAGGGTGAGGGTAGCCTATGGAGGGAATGCTTTTTAATCATGTGTTGTTACAGCCTATAGGTCTAGGGTGAGGGTAGCCTATGGAGGGAATGCTTTTTAATCATGTGTTGTTACAGCCTATAGGTCTAGGGTGAGGGTAGCCTATGGAGGGAATGCTTTTTAATCATGTGTTGTTACAGCCTATAGGTCTAGGGTGAGGGTAGCCTATGGAGGGAATGCTTTTTAATCATGTGTTGTTACAGCCTATAGGTCTAGGGTGAGGGTAGCCTATGGAGGGAATGCTTTTTAATCATGTGTTGTTACAGCCTATAGGTCTAGGGTGAGGGTAGCCTACGGAGGGAAGGGTTACAGCCTATAAGTCTAGGGTGAGGGGAGGAGGGAATGCTTTTTAATCATGTGTTGTTACAGCCTATAGGTCTAGGGTGAGGGTAGCCTATGGAGGGAATGCTTTTTAATCATGTGTTGTTACAGCCTATAGGTCTAGGGTGAGGGTAGCCTATGGAGGGAATGCTTTTTAATCATGTGTTGTTACAGCCTATAGGTCTAGGGTGAGGGTAGCCTATGGAGGGAATGCTTTTTAATCATGTGTTGTTACAGCCTATAGGTCTAGGGTAGGGTGAGGGTAGCCTACGGAGGGAATGCTTTTTAATCATGTGTTGTTACAGCCTATAGGTCTAGGGTGAGGGTAGCCTACGGAGGGAATGCTTTTTAATCATGTGTTGTTACAGCCTATAGGTCTAGGGTGAGGGTAGCCTACGGAGGGAATGCTTTTTAATCATGTGTTGTTACAGCCTATAGGTCTAGGGTGAGGGTAGCCTACGGAGGGAATGCTTTTTAATCATGTGTTGTTACAGCCTATAGGTCTAGGGTGAGGGTAGCCTACGGAGGGAATGCTTTTTAATCATGTGTTGTTACAGCCTATAGGTCTATGAGGTCTAGGAGGGAATGCTTTTTAATCATGTGTTGTTACAGCCTATAGGTCTAGGGTGAGGGTAGCCTACGGAGGGAATGCTTTTTAATCATGTGTTGTTACAGCCTATAGGTCTAGGGTGAGGGTAGCCTACGGAGGGAATGCTTTTTAATCATGTGTTGTTACAGCCTATAGGTCTAGGGTGAGGGTAGCCTACGGAGGGAATGCTTTTTAATCATGTGTTGTTACAGCCTATAGGTCTAGGGTGAGGGTAGCCTATGGAGGGAATGCTTTTTAATCATGTGTTGTTACAGCCTATAGGTCTAGGGTGATGGGTAGCCTATGGAGGGAATGCTATTTTAATCTTTTTAATCATGTGTTGTTACAGCCTATAGGTCTAGGGTGAGGGTAGCCTACGGAGGGAATGTTCTTTAATCATGTGTTGTTACAGCCTATAAGTCTAGGGTGAGGGTAGCCTACGGAGGGAATGCTTTTTAATCATGTGTTGTTACAGCCTATAGGTCTAGGGTGAGGGTAGCCTACGGAGGGAATGCTTTTTAATCATGTGTTGTTACAGCCTATAGGTCTAGGGTGAGGGTAGCCTACGGAGGGAATGCTTTTTAATCATGTGTTGTTACAGCCTATAGGTCTAGGGTGAGGGTAGCCTACGGAGGGAATGCTTTTTAATCATGTGTTGTTACAGCCTATAGGTCTAGGGTGAGGGTAGCCTACGGAGGGAATGCTTTTTAATCATGTGTTGTTACAGCCTATAGGTCTAGGGTGAGGGTAGCCTACGGAGGGAATGCTTTTTAATCATGTGTTGTTACAGCCTATAGGTCTAGGGTGAGGGTAGCCTACGGAGGGAATGCTTTTTAATCATGTGTTGTTACAGCCTATAGGTCTAGGGTGAGGGTAGCCTACGGAGGGAATGCTTTTTAATCATGTGTTGTTACAGCCTATAGGTCTAGGGTGAGGGTAGCCTACGGAGGGAATGCTTTTTAATCATGTGTTGTTACAGCCTATAGGTCTAGGGTGAGGGTAGCCTACGGAGGGAATGCTTTTTAATCATGTGTTGTTACAGCCTATAGGTCTAGGGTGAGGGTAGCCTACGGAGGGAATGCTTTTTAATCATGTGTTGTTACAGCCTATAGGTCTAGGGTGAGGGTAGCCTACGGAGGGAATGCTTTTTAATCATGTGTTGTTACAGCCTATAGGTCTAGGGTGAGGGTAGCCTACGGAGGGAATGCTTTTTAATCATGTGTTGTTACAGCCTATAGGTCTAGGGTGAGGGTAGCCTATGGAGGGAATGCTTTTTAATCATGTGTTGTTACAGCCTATAGGTCTAGGGTGAGGGTAGCCTATGGAGGGAATGCTTTTTAATCATGTGTTGTTACAGCCTATAGGTCTAGGGTGAGGGTAGCCTATGGAGGGAATGCTTTTTAATCATGTGTTGTTACAGCCTATAGGTCTAGGGTGAGGGTAGCCTATGGAGGGAATGCTTTTTAATCATGTGTTGTTACAGCCTATAGGTCTAGGGTGAGGGTAGCCTATGGAGGGAATGTTCTTTAATCATGTGTTGTTACAGCCTATAGGTCTAGGGTGAGGGTAGCCTATGGAGGGAATGTTCTTTAATCATGTGTTGTTACAGCCTATAGGTCTAGGGTGAGGGTAGCCTACGGAGGGAATGCTTTTTAATCATGTGTTGTTACAGCCTATAGGTCTAGGGTGAGGGTAGCCTATGGAGGGAATGCTTTTTAATCATGTGTTGTTACAGCCTATAGGTCTAGGGTGAGGGTAGCCTACGGAGGGAATGCTTTTTAATCATGTGTTGTTACAGCCTATAGGTCTAGGGTGAGGGTAGCCTACGGAGGGAATGCTTTTTAATCATGTGTTGTTACAGCCTATAGGTCTAGGGTGAGGGTAGCCTATGGAGGGAATGCTTTTTAATCATGTGTTGTTACAGCCTATAGGTCTAGGGTGAGGGTAGCCTATGGAGGGAATGCTTTTTAATCATGTGAAATGGAAAACAAGCAATTGTTCGAGGAAAAGAAGTTCTAAACACAAGGGGCACCAGCATCATCTCATATCTCGTTTGGTGATGGGCATATGGACACATGTAGCCTATTTGGAGGTGGTTTACGCACACCCAAAATGAGAGCTGGCTAAAATAATGTAGGCCTACGCAACACATAAAAAGGGGATGTTGGCTCACTGTTTTGCTGCTCCCAAACTTGATATTTGAATAAAGCGTTGGAGATTAAGATTAATTTCAAAGCACTCTCACGAGTCAAACCCTTTCAGGCTTGAAAGCAGCATTAATTGAGGGGAGGCTATATGCTTGGTTTATTATTTTATTTATTTAAATAGGCAAGTCAGTTTATAGAACAAATTCTTATTTACAATGACAGCCTACTGGGGAAGTGGGTAAACTGCCTTGTTCAGGGGCAGAACAACAGATTTTTACCTTGTCAGCTCGGGGATTTGATCCAGCAACCTTTCAACGCTCTAACCACAAGGCTACCTACAAAAAAACACATCCCCTCTCTTGTTCGATGAGCATAAGGGCACTGTGCGTCACGGCTAGGTTGGTTGCCCTTCCACTCACAAAATCCATGCCATTACCAACCGCGTTACTGCTAAGACCTACCTGCTTTTCATTGGTCTTAAATCTCCCGATATGCACCTCATTAAATTCCATTTTGTGCTTGTTTTCAAGGACACACCTCAAACATTGCCATCTCTCCCACCTCAGCGCAAGTGAGCTGATATTAGGCATGAACCTGGCGCATGGGGCCAGTTTTTACATGCTGAAAATGCAAACTACCGTGTGTTCGGTACTCGCACCGCCGTAGCAGCAGCCAAAAATAGAGCCCTTGGTCTCTGATTAACAAGTTTGTCTTCAGTATGCCGAGTTGTGAGCTGTCACCACATAAGACAGCAATGTGAGGAAACTAAAAGCTTGCTCTCTCGCTCTCTCTCACACACAGGGGGGTGGGGGGGACTAAACGCTTGCTTTTATATGCTTTTCCCAAGAGCCTGCTATTTACTCTACGTCTTATCCCCAAGAGGCTGTTCTGCTGTTTCCATGATTTATTTTCTCTCTATGGCAGGTACAGTACAGTAGCGTTGTAACATCCCCCTAGCTCAATCTGAAGCTCATTTTTCACAGGTTTCCTCTCATATCTGCTCACTACATCCTCCCATTCCTTTAACAAAAGGGGGATGTTGTGTACAGACTTATGCAGCCATTAAACTAACACCCCTCTTTCATCTACAGTTTGTAGCATGAGCACATAGCTGCATATAAGAGGATTAGCTGATGTTGCTAAAGCTACACATCCTCCCTCAGACACACACTGCCGATAGCTATAGGATAGGTTACAGCCTACGTCTCTCCCCTGTCACACACACAGCCAATAGGCTCTAACCTTCCCTTTGCTCGAGGTAGTAAATTGCCCCCAATTCTTTCTTTAACAATTACATGGATGTAAAATATCACCCACACTAACCTGTGTCTCGTCTTGCACCACGCGGTATTGTTCCTTCCAGACAGTGATCTTGGACACCTCGTCCTTCCTTAGGGCTCTCTCCTTCTTCAGCTCAGGGCTCCAGAAGGTCTTTATGGAGTTCATGGAGGAACTCAGCTTGCTCTCCTTCACCTCCACCTCACGACACAGCAACTCATTCTCACGCAGAACCTGAGGGCAAGGAGACTCAGTCAGTCAAACATACCGTCTGACTTTCACTCACACACACTCTGCACCGAAACATTCTCACACAAACCTTGGAATGGCAGACACTAAGCAAAAGTCAAACTGGATGCGCTGCTCAAAATACGGTACATGTCAAACATGTCATTGCAAAATGTCCTTATGACATCACAGCTTCCAGTCTCACTAAAATATGCAAATCAGTAAATTAGATAGCTGCAACTGGGGCTACTGACCTCTTTGAGCTGGGCCTGCAGGTCCAGTATGGTGTTATCCCGGGCTTGTCTCAGGGAGTGGGGCACAGTAGAGGCCATGTGGTGATCCCCAAAAGCCAGGGAGTCACCTGCCATCATTCCCCCAGGGAGCACAGCGTTGGCTGGGGCCGACGTGGCGATGTTTGGTGTGCTGGCTGCCACGCCTCCACCCCCACCTGCGCTCGCCCTTGACCCGTATGTCACCCTCTGTCGCCCCATTGTGGTCATCTCCCGACCGCTCTTGTTAACGCGGTCGGACATGGCGACCTCGTTGTCGCTCAGGTACATGGGTCCTGAGGTGGCGTAGGCTGCATTGAGGGACTGGATGTTCTCCATGGAGAGGGTCTTACCCCCCGCTCCGCCTGGACATCCTCCGCTGCCCCCCGTGCTGTTTGTGCGACGGTGACCCATCCGTGGTGAGCGGGGGAGACGAGGGGAGCGCCCAGAACCCTGGCTGCTCCCCCCATCCCTCCCAGCGTCTCTCCCTCCTACGCTGTGGTTGGCATCCGCTCGGCCAACGGAACGGGCGCTGCCGTACATGTTCGCTGAAGCAGAGGAGTGGACGGCTGGATGGTGGGAAGAGGTGCAGTGTCCAAAACGTGGAGATGTAGCCTTGTCTAGTGTGTGACGGACTCAACTGAAGTAAGTGAGCGCTTGTTTCATGTGAAACAGCTGAGTGCTCTCTCAATCTCAGAAGGGACTGAGTGACAGCTGCTCTTGGAGTTAGATAACGACCATTCAGAGGGTCGATACACAGGAGACTGATCTGGAAGGAACAGAGTTGGCTAAATGAGAAAGTCCGTACACCGAAAGGCAAAAGCATACCATCGTTGCTTTACTGTAATATCGATCTAGCCATGATGCATGTGATGAGGAACACGTTGAATATCACACCTACTCATTTGGACACACGTAAGGGTTTATCTTTATTTATTTTTTTAAATATTTTCTACATTGTAGAATAATAATGAAGACATCAAAACTATGAAATAACACATATGGATTCATGTAGTAACCCCCCCAAAAAAAGTGTTAAACAAAACAAATTCTATGTTTGAGATTCTTCAAAATAGCCACCCTTCACCTTGACAGCTTTGCACACTCTTGGCATTCACTCAACCAACTTCACCTTGAATGCTTTTCCAACAGTCTTGAAGAAGTTCCCACATATGCGGAGCACTTGTTGGCTGCTTTTCCTTCACTCCCTAGTAGCGCAATGATCTAAGGCACTGCATCTCAGTGCTAGAAGCGTCACTACAGAACCTGGTTAGATTCCAGGCTGTATCACAACGGGCCGTGATTGGGAGTCCCATAGGGCGGCACACAATTGTCCTGTTGATAAAAAAAATGACAGTTGGAGGAAGCGCAAACCAGATGGGATGGCATCTCCCTGATGTTTTTCCTGGAGAGAAGTGGCTTCTTTGCTGCCCTTCTTAACACCAGGCCATCCTCCAAAAGTCTTCGCCTCACTGTGCGTGCAGATGCACTCACACCTGCCTGCTGCCATTCCTGAGCAAGCTCTGTTCTGGTGGTGCCCCGATCCTGCAGCTGAATCAACTTTAGGAGACAGTCCTGGAGCTTGCTGGACTTTCTTGGTCGCCCTGAAGCTTTCTTCACAACAATTGAACCGCTCTCCTTGAAGATCTTGATGATCCTATAAATGGTTGGTTTAGGTGCAATATTACTGGCAGCAATATCCTTGCCTGTGAAGCCCTTTTTGTGCAAAGCAATGATGACGGCACGTGTTTCCTTGCAGGTAACCATGCTTGACAAGAGGATGAACAATGATTCCAAGCACCACCCTCCTTTTGAAGTTTCCAGTCTGTTATTCGAACTCAATCAGCATGACAGACTGATCTCCAGCCTTGTCCTTGTCAACACTCACACCTGTGTTAACGAGAGAATCGCTGACATGTTGTCAGCTGGTCCTTTTGTGGCATGGCTGAAATTTAGTGGAAATGTTCTTTTGGGATTCAGTTCATTTGCATGGCAAATAGGGAATTAATTCATTGCAATTCATCTGATCACTCTTCATAACATTCTGGAGTATTTGCAAATTGCCATCGTACAAACTGAGGCAGCAGACTGTGAAAATTAATATTTGTGTCATTCTCAAAACTTTTGGCCACGACAGTACTCCAGGGTCCCTATACCAAGCGTGTAGGATGAGTGCCTCAAATGTCACAACTATGCAGACCGTAACCCCCAAAGAGCAAGCAGAGGTTATAGTGGCAAGAAAATAGAACTTTGTAGGCAGGAACTAGGAAGAAACAGACTCTAGATGAGTCTGTACCGTACACTCCAGAAGAGGTCATACTCATGTTTCTGCATTCAACAACACTACATTGTTGCCTTTCCAAATACAACAAAGACAAGCTGACTAAAGGAGAAACCAGAGTGGACACCAGACTACCTACCATGGGCATAATCTTCAATAAAACCTGCTCTAAGGTTTTTCAAAGGGCCAATGCATTTTGGCAGATGCTTTGAGCGTGTCCAGTAAGAAATTCCCATATAGACAGCCCACCAACTGGGTGTAGATATCCATTAAAACAGTGATATGGGAATTCTTCCATAGTAGCCATTATACCGTGGCTAGTAAAAAGTGTTTCAAGCAATTTTTCAAATGAACCTGTTTTAGCCGATACACTTTTCTACCGAATTGAGAACAAAGCATGCATCTTGTAAATGTCTGTGCTCAGTTGCAGGCGGTTCTCCAAAAACAAGAGAATATAATGAAAAATGGTCAAATCCACATTTTGTATGGAGTGAGAAATAGGGTTGGGCGGTATCCAGAGTTTCATACCATTCCTTTACCATACCAGGGTATACAGTATTACCAGTAGTGCACACAAAACTAATTTAGGCAGCAGGGATCTTGATCCAAGAGGTATTTGCTGTAACCAAGACGCTTGATCTAGCAAGCTTGCCACTTAGATGGAAAGTTAGCAAACCATATAGCTGGAACCCTGAACTGGAAACATATAGCTGGAACCCTGAACTGGAGATAACTATCTAAGAGGTGGCAAATAAATGAACTAATTAATGAGCAGTGGCGTAGCACTCACACCTGAGCTTTATGGCGCCCCTCTTGTATTTGTGTTGATTTTTGTTTTGGTTGCACTGTCATCTACTTCTACACATGGCCCCGGTTGTGTCACATAGAAACGATGTCGATAGAGTCATGTCATCTTACCATCCGAATGGAATGTATGCAGCCAGCTATACACTCGTATCCCCCGTGGACCGGTTCGTACATAAAACATTGTCCATTCAGGCTGCAAAGGCGTCGGTTTTCGCCTTCATTCGACTTAATGGAGAGAAGGCAAAAAGAAACGGGGAAAATATGCATACTTTCTTCATGAAACACCCTTTTCCCCCACCATGCTACAGTGGCTAATGCTAGTCCCGGATGTTGTGTATTATGTTTCATAAAGCAAGTATGTTATTTTTCCTGTTTTGCTCTGACTTCTCGCCGATTTGTTCCTGAAAATATTTTGGGAAATGTAAGATGTCCTGCAGATTAAAGGAGGGAACTCCTTACTTTGTGGAAAAATATGAATTTGACTATCTTTCTGAATATTCTCAGATTTTTGAGAACCACCTGCAACTGAATACGGGCATGTAAAATACGTTTCTTCCCAATAGAGAACGAAGAAAGTATCGACAAGAAAAGGTTAGTTGACATGTTTTATTTCTACTAGACAATGTATAAAGGCTACTAGGGAATAATTCCCATATTGCGGTGTTAATGTAGGCCTATTGCTACTATGAATGAATGTACAGTTGTATCAATACGTATGTGAAATCCGCTACACCTACAGTTCAATAGTAGACTCTGCAAAGACCGTTTTGTATAGATAATTTCGATTCCCCCCCCTTACGTTCAGCGTCAAATAGAATTTCAAGTAGGGACGCTGGTACGTTATGGTACAGTATGTGTCACGTCACCTGGCTAATGTAGGGAGGAGCGCCCCTTTTCAATTGTATCCAATGACTGCGAGTTGTGGGCCCAAAAATGCGACCGATAGTTCAGAATTCCCTAAGAAAATCCAAATACTATCTTTATCCGTGATACATTACACCACGGACCATTTCGATTGTAGACTCCTCATAAACGTATCCATAGCTAGTAGGAGTTTCAAATGGCAGCCTAGCGAAGAGCAAAAATGACGCTAATGTGACTTATCAAGCGTTACAATGTAACGTTTTGCTGCAATATCGATTTTTTTTTTATTGCAATGTAACACTGTTCCGAAATTGAATGTAGATGGATCTTGCACTAGCCTATATCGCGCACGGTAGCGTGTTACATTGTTTCTTGTTCGCTACGTTTGCTATGACTGAAAGAGCTGGCCATTTAAACATTGGGGAATAAAAACCTCATGGATGCAAGATAAACTGCTAACAAAACTGATAAATGGTCTGAAGGTAATACGATTGTCAACTTGGATGGCAAGACGTCTAAAATCTTTAGTAATGGACAACATCTTTTTAAAAAAAATCGTTAAATACAGGAGCCACCCAATCGCACCCTCTCAAATATCCATTCTTTTCCTCCTCCATTGCTGTAGGGCTGAACATCATTGGGGTTTTCCTTCATTTAAAGAAATTTGCTCCCCCCTAAAAAAGACTAACAATAATGCCGTTATTTACTTTCCAAAAATGTCATAATATTCTGATGCATACATATTCATAAATATGATATGGTCAAGCAGAATCCTTAGAAATGAACACAATGATGACGAAAATCACTTATAGAGTGAACTAGCCTACCGTGCTGTAGCTCTGTCTGATGGGGGTCAGTCAAGTCAGTTTGTTGTATCCTGCGTCAAATGGAAAACGGCACATATACGGACATTTTCCCTTATTTCCTCAGCATACCTCTATCTAATTTTCCCATATTTTTTGCCAACACAACCAGCGGCTCTCGCTCTGGAGAGCCTGGGCGCTTCAGTGACGTCAAGCCCGCGATGCGCGTTCACGACTGTCATCGCTACGCTTTAATCCCAAAGGCGTGTTCCCGACGACATACCATAATGTACAGAAAGTCGGTTTACGTTACAATTAATTTACTAGCCTTTTTACCTAAGTCTGTTATTTTGTGTAGCCTAGAACTGTTTCACCAGATAGGCCTAAAGTGTTTGAGAACCAATTTTAGGGTTGCAATATCCAAGAGGAGGATGGTAAAAATGAATTAATTTCCTTAAAAAAAAAAATTGAGTCAGATGTTTGATACCTGACATAATTCCTCGGTTTGGGCATTCTCCTCTAACTTTCTCTCTCTCCCTCTATCTCTCGGGCATGGTCCTAGATAGGTGGTGTGAGGGGCTGGGCATGGAGCGGACCCTGCAGCTGTACGTTGGGGTGCCCAAGTACAGCGTGGCAAACAGGCAGATGGACTGCCTCATGAACTGCTTGTTAGGGCAATAAGATAGAGGGGGTGGCCTCAACTGATTCTGAGGTACTGAGGGGATTCTGCTGAGCTAGCCTGTGTTGTACCGGGCTATGGCCCGTAACGTAAGGGGACAAAACCGGTGAGGGAGGCCTTCCCAGCTTAAATCGAACAGTAATCTGAGCCGCACGGTAATACTGTTAATATCTATTTTCCATAAAATATTCTGAACAAGAATATAAATGTAACATGAAACAATTTCAAATATTTTACTGAGTTACAGTTCATATGAGGAAATCAGTCAATTGAAATAAATACATTAAGCCTTAATCTATGGATTTCACATGACTGGGAATACAGATATACATCTGTGGTCACAAATAGCTTAAAAAATGGGCCTTGCATTGGGCCTCAAGATCTCGTCACGGTATATCTGTGCAATTGTGTTTGTTGTCCGTAGCTTATGCCTGCCCATACCATAACCCCATCGCCACCATGGGGCACTCTGTTCACAACATTGACATCAGCAAACTGCTTGCCCACATGACACCATACATCTGGTTTGCGGTTGTGAGGCGGGTTGGACATACTGCCAAATTTCCTAAAATGACGTTGGAGATGGTTTAAGGTAAATAAATTAACATTAAATTATTGGCAACAGCTCTGGTGGACATTCCTACAGTCAGCATGCCAATTGCACACTCCCTCAAAACCTGAGACATCTGTGGCATTGCGTTGTGTGACAAAACCACACATTTTAGAGTGGCCTTTTATTGTCCCCAGCACAAGGTGCACCTGTGTAATGATCATGCTGTTTAATCAGCTTATTGATATGCCACACCTGTCAGGTGAATGGATTATCTTGGCAAAGGAAAAATGCTCATTAACGGAGTTAAACAAATGTGTGCACAAAATTTGAGAGAAATAAGCTTTTCGTGCATATAGAACATTTCTGGGATCTTTTATTTCAGCTCATGAAACATGGGAACAACACTTTACATGATGCGTTTATTTTTTTGTCCACCCGGTGCAAACTCCGCCCACACGGGCAGCAGGGCCAGCTTAATCTAATTCACTCAGTGGTAGGGTGATTAAATAAATAAAAAATCCTTAGCAATCCATACACAATACCCCATAACGACAAAGCAAAAACATTTTTATTTTTTTATTTTTGCAAATGTATTAAAAATAAAAAACTGAAATACCTTATTTACATAAGTATTC
The DNA here is from genome assembly GCF_018296145.1 of Oncorhynchus tshawytscha. NCBI lineage: Eukaryota > Metazoa > Chordata > Actinopteri > Salmoniformes > Salmonidae > Oncorhynchus > Oncorhynchus tshawytscha. Next base: position 35,740,753 of record NC_056434.1, on the reverse strand, counting down.
AGACCCTTTGCTTTGAGAATCGAAATTGAGCACAGGTGCATCCTGTTTCCATTGATCATCCTTAAGATGCTTTTACAACTTGATTGGAGTCCACCTGTGGTAAATTTAATTGATTGGACATGATTTGGAAAGGCACACACCTGTCTATATAAGGTCTCACAGTTAACAGTGCATGTCAGAGCAAAACACAGTGGCCTCCATCATTCTTAAATTGAAGATGTTTGGAACCACCAATGGCCTTGTTCAGGCAGGTGACCAAGAACCCGATGGTCACTCTGACAGAGCTCTAGAGTTCCTCTGTGGAGATGGGAGAAACAGAAGAACAACCATCTCTGCAGCACTCCACCAATCAGGCCTTTTATGGTAGTGTGGACAGACGGAAGCCACTCCTCAGTAATAAGGCACATGACAGCCCGCTTGGAATTTGCCAAAAGGCACCTGAAGACTAAGACCATGAGAAACAAGAGTCTCTGGTCTGATGACATCAAGAAGGAGTTCCTCTACAGCAGAGGTAACTCTGGGTCTTTGTTCGAACCAGCCAATTGTGTTGTGACAAGGTAGGGGTGATATACAGAAGATAGCCCTATTTGGTAAAAGAGCAAGTCCATATAATGGCAAGAACAGCTCAAATAAGCAAAGAGAAACAACAGTCCATCATTACTTTAAGACATGAAGGTCAGTCAATGCAGAAAATTTCAAGAACTTTGAACAATTCTTCAAGTGCAGTCGCAAAAAAAAACATCAAGCACTATGATGAAACTGGCTCTCATGAGGACCGCAACAGAAAAGGAAGACTCAGAGTTACCTCTGCTGCAGAGGATAAGTTCATTACAGTTACCAGCCTAAGAAATTGCAGCCCAAATCAATGCTTCACAGAGTTCAAGTAATAGACACATCTCAACATCAAATGTTCAGAGGAGACTGCGTGAATCGGGCCTTCATGGTCAAATTGTAGCAAAGAAACAATTACTAAAGGACACCAATAATAAGAAGAGACTTGCTTGGGCCAAGAAACACGAGTAATGGATATTAGACCGGTGGAAATCTGTCCTTTGGTCTGATGAGTCCAAATTTGAGATTTTTGGTTCCAACGGCGGTCTCTCTGTGAGACGCAGAGTAGGTGAACGGATGATCTCCACATGTGTGATTCCCACCGTGAAGCATGGAGGACGTGGTGTGATGGTGTGGGGGTGTGATGGTCTGTGATTTATTTAGAATTAAAGGCACTCTTGACCAGCTTGGTTGCCACAGCATTCTGCAGCGATACTCCATCCCATCTGGTTCGCGCTTAGTGCGACTATCATTTGTTTTTCAACAGGACAATGACCCAACACACCTCCAGGCTGTGTAAGGGCTATTTGACCAAGAAGGAGAGTGGTGGAGTGATGCATCAGATGACCTGGAATCCACAATCACCCGAACTCAACCCAATTGAGATGGTTTTGGATGAGTTGGATCGCAGAGTGAAGGAAAAGCAGTCAACAAGTGCTCAGCATATGTGGGAACTCCTTTAAGTCTGTTGGGAAAGCATTCCAGGTGATGCTGGTTGAGAGAATACCAAGATCGTGCAAAGCTGTCATCAAGGCAAAGGTGGCTACTTTGAAGAATCTCAAATGTAAAATATTTTTTGATTTGTTTAACACTTTTTTGGTTAACACATATTGAATTATGTAGTATTTCATAGTGTTGATGTCTTCACTATTATTCTACAATAAAGAAAATATTTTAAAATAAAGAAAACCCATTGAATGTGGTGTGTCCAAGCTTTTGACTGGTACGGTACATGTAGGTAGGGGTAAAGTGACTATGCATAGTTAATAAACAGTGAGTAGCAGAAGAGTAAAAAAAATGGGGACGGGGTCAATGCAAATAGTTCAGGTAGCCATTTGATTAGCTGTTCAGCAGTCTTATGGCTTGGGGGTAGAAGCTGTTAAGATGCCTTTTGGACCTAGACTTGGCGTTCCTGGTACTGCTTGCCATGTGGTAGCAGAGAGAACAGTCTAGGTTGGCTGGAGACTTTGCCATTTTTAGGGCCTTACTCTGACACCGTCTGGTATAGAGGTCCTGATGGCAGGAAGCTTGGCCCCAGTGATGTACTGGGCCGCACGCACTACCCTCTGTATTTTTTAATATATATTTTTAATATAACCTTTTATTTAACTAGGCAAGTCAGTTAAGAACAAATTCTTATTTACAATGATGGCCTGTAGCTCCTTGCTGTGGGATTCCGAGCAGTTGCCATACCAGGCGGGGATGCAACCACTCAGGATGCTGTCAATGGTGCAGCTGTCAAACTTTTTGAGGATCTGAGGACCCATGCCAAATCATTTCAGTCTCCTAAGGGGAAATAGGCATTGTGGTGCTCTCTTCACAACTGTCATGGTGTGTTTGGACTATGATAGTTTGTTGGTGATGTGGACCCCAAGGAACTTGAAGCTCTCAACCTGATCCACTATAGCCTTTTTGATGAGAATGGGGGTGTGCTCAGCCCTCCTTTTCCTCTAGTCCACGATCAGCTCCTTTGTCTTGATCACGTTGAGGGAGAGGTTATTGTCCTGGCACCACACTTCCAGGTCTCTGACCTCCTACCTATAGGCTGTCTCATTGTTGTTGGTGATCAGGCTTATCACTGTTGTGTCGTCAGCAAACTTAATGATGGTGTTGGAGTCGTGCTTGGCCACGCAGTCATGAGTGAACAGGAAGTACAGTAGGGGACTAAGTACGCATACTTGAGAACGCACCACTGAGAACGCACAAGGCGCTATTTCTAAATTGGGTAGTGCACCATCAGTTCCTCTTGTCATGTTAGTCATTGCAGACCTTAGAGAGCTATTTATAACTTGTCATCAACTAGCCCATGTCAGCAAACGTTTTTTTATTTGTTGTTCCGCCCATAGATATTGTTGTAATTCTTTTGTCACTCAAATATCAAATTAATACAAATTAGACATGGTATAGAATTGCAAGAAAATGTGCTTCACAGTTGCAACATTTTCTTTGCAGCCCATGACAAAATGTGTACTATTGTAGGAATTAAACATTAAACCTTCAAAATTCTATCCACCAACGAGGGCTGTTTACAGTTTGTGTCATGAACAGTGCTTGTGCCCGTAGATATAGACGTGGAGCGCGCAGGCGGGGTACGGGATGTTCCCCAATGCTGGAAGGGGGACCCCAAATTAAAAAGTTTGGGAACCCCTGTTCTAATGTATATATAAATCATTGGAGGCAACCCAACTTTCTAAAGCAGTGGTGTCAAACTCAACCACGGCATGGGCCATATTGAAAAAAAACTACGAATTCGTGGGCTAGGCGTAGCCTAGAGAGACAGTTGGCCTGGCCTGCGACCTATGAAGTGGCTAGAGGCCCTTATGATAAAAGTGAGGCCTCAAGTCCACTGTTCCTTGAACCAAAAGCGATTGAACGTTCCCTGTAGAATGTCTACTCAAATTCTTGGTATGTTTTGTCCCGTTTTGTCATTGTTGTCTTGTGTGATTTTCTCTTCTACATTATCACGAACGTGTCATGATATATAGATAACGGAACATTATGCATTCTAAAACTCTGCCTAAATTTAATTTTCACCTGAAGGGGGTGGTCATGCTTACTTTTTCATCGTCAAATGGTTTACACCGGGTCTTCGTGTTTTTCTGGAGCAGCAGTGGACAGGACAGTAGGTCAATAGTATGGCAGGGACAGCGCCAAATATTTGGCCAAAGATAGGTGGACGTAGGTGGACAGATAGGTGGAAGTAGGTGGACAGAGCCAAGCACGAGCTAGTGAGATCCTATTGGCGCGTTCTAGCATTTATTTGCATATTTCCTTTATGGAACGCCTACCCCGTATGCAATTACGCAATATTCCCTTGCACTCCTTCTCGCAATTTTTTAAAACGTTGGCAAAGGGTGAAGTATACAAAACACAGTCTACTCTGTTTGTTTCCGTTTCTACTTTTGGAAACAGAAACCTGTTTAATCGATAAGAACATTTGCAGAATGTCAGCTTCATCTTCCCCAACTGCCTGCCACTGGGATTCCTCTCATCACCATATTTGGTAGTTAGTGGAACCGCTAACCGGTTGCTTCAAATTTATACATCTGGTGGAATATCTGGCTCATTGTTCTATCTGCATTCTTGGAGTGTGTATGAAAGTGGGCTTGTCAACAGAAGTGGGTGTATTGAAAGCGGATCATCTAATTGGGGAGATTTCTTGCCACTCAAGACCATTTTGCGTGGCTGATTGGGATGCAAGACAAGTTTATTGTTTAACTGTATCATTTTAGCTAAGCTTAACCTTTTTCCAAACTTTAACCTCATTCTACTAACCTGCCACGTTAATTATCCAAACCAGCTATACATTTTAGCAAAGCTAACCCCTTTCCTAACCTTAATTTTATTCTCCTAACCTGCCACCTCAATTATCCTAACCTGCTACGGTAGTTCTCTTAACTTGCACTGTAACTTTAGTGTTTATGTGAGGTTGCAGTATTCATTGATGATCACTGGCAAGCAGTGGTGCCTACATTTCAGGCCATTTAGTCGAATGACCATAGCTCACACATAGTAGTAGCTTATGTAGCCACAAGCAGGATGAATTCGGGGGAGTGCCCAGTTTTAAACTAGCTAGTGAACTGCTGTCATTAGCGGGAAGGAGGAGGTTCTAGGCCTCGGGTGGCACGAGAGTATCAAGACCCGCCTAGTCTGTTAGAATCAACGCTGAAGAAAGTGGACTTTGTCGCTTTTATAGCAATGGTGATAAATGGCACTGCACAAATTGAAAAGTGTTCTAGAAAGATTGACATCATTGTTTCTGCAGCTGAACTACACTGAACAAAAATATAAACGTAACATGTTTCATGAGCTGAAATAAATGATCCCAGAAATGTTCCATAGGGATGGTGGCAGGTTGCCTCCAGACGTTACGCTTGGCATTCAGGGCAAAGATTTCAATGTTGGTTTCATCAGACCAGAGAATCGTGTTTCTCAGGGTCTTAGTTGTCTTTAGCTGCCTTTTGGCAAATTCCAAGTTGGCTGTCATGTTTCTTTTACTGAGGAGTGGCTTCCATCTGGCCATTCTACCATAAAGGCCTGATTGGTGGAGTGCCGCAGAGATGGTTGTCCTTCTGGAAGGTTCTCCCATCTCCACAGAGGAACTCTAGAGCTCTGTCAGAAGGACCATCGGGTTCTTGGTCACCTTCCTGAACAAGGCCCTTCTTCCCCAATTGCTCAGTTTGGGTGGGTGGCCAGCTCTAGGAAGAGTCTTGGTGGTTCCAACTTTCTCCCATTTAAGAATGATGGAAGCCACTGTGTTCTTGGGGATCTTCAATGCTGCAGACATTTTTTGGTACCCTTCCTCAGATCTGTGCCTCGACACAATCCTGTCTTGGAGCTCTAGAGACAATTCCTTCGACCTCATGGCTTGGTTTTTGCTCCAACATGCACTGTCAACTGTGAGACCTTATATAGACAGGTGTGTGCCTTTACAAATAATGTCCAATCAATTGAATTTACCACAGGTGTAATCCAATCAAGTTGTAAAAACATCTCAAGGATGATCAATGGAAAAAGGATGCACCTGAGCTCAATTTCGATTCTCATAGCAAAGGGTCTGAATACTTATGTAAATAAGGTATTTCAGTTTTTAATTTTTAATACATTTGCAAAAAAACTATTATCTTTGTCATTATGAGGTATTGTGCATAGATTGCTGAGGTAGATTAGTAGATAGATTGCTGGGGTAGATTGTGCATAGATTGCTGATATTTTTTATTTAATACATTTTAGAATAAGGCTATAAGGTAACAAAATGTAGAAAAAGTCAAGGGGTCTGAATACTTTCCGAACTTCAGAAGGTTTTCATACCTGAATTAAAAATGGATTAAATGTACTCTATTTTTTCTCACCTATCTACACATACTAGGTCCTTGCCAAGGAGAGGATTGGTGCCTTCTAAACACAGAAAGGCAGAGTTGATTGTTCTTCTTTGGGTTTATTTGAGAACTACACGCAAAAATGTGTATTGTCGCCACCAACAGGTGTGAAAAATTCACTAAACAAAAGTAAATTCCACTGTCTACAGGAAAGATCAAATTAACATTATTCCACACAAACTATGAAAAAACGGGGAAAAAAACGATATATTTATTCCCGCTCCTTCAGTCATTTGAAACCTAAAATCCCCTGCTCAGGCTCGACAGGGTGGGACCACACGAGTCAGTACCAATGATGTACAGTGGCTTCAGAAAGTATTCAGGCCCCTTGACTTTTTACACATTTTGTTGTGTTACACCCTGAATTTAAAATGAAATCAATTTAGATTTTTTTGCAAAGAAGGGCACCTATTGGTTGATGGGTGACAGTGAAAACATGTTTTTGCAAATGTATTGAAAATGAAATAAAGAAATATATTTTTTAGATAAGTAGAAATATAAAATGTACATACAATACTTTGTGGAAGCAACTTTGGCAGCGATTACAGCTGTGAGTTTTTATGGGTAAGTCTGTCTCTAAGAGCGTTCCACACTTGGATTGTTTTGCCTGTGCTTAGCTTCATTCCATTTATTTTTTATCCTGAAAACTCCTCAGTCCTTAACAATTACAAGCATACCCATAACGTGATGCAGCCAACACTATGCTTGAAAATATGGAGAGTGGTACTCAGTAATGTGTTGTAATGGATTTGCCCCAATCATTACACTTTGTTTTCAGGACAAAAAGTTAATTCCTTTCCACATTTTTTTGCAGTATTACTTTAATGCCTTGTTGCAAACAGGATGCATGTTTTGGAATATTTGTATTCTTTACGGGCTTCCTTTTCACTCTGTCAATTAGGTTAGAATTGTGGAATAACTACAAAGTTGTTGATCAATCCCCAATCTATCAATAGGTGCCCTTCTTTGCGAGGCATTGGAAAACCTCCCTGGTCTTCATGGTTGAATCTGTGTTTGAAATGTACTGCTCGACTGAGGGACCTTACAGATAACTGCATGTGTGGGGTACAAAAAAAACACATTTTAACCACTATTATTGCACACAGTCCAATCAGCTGATTATGTGACTTGCTAAGCACATACAGTGCCTTGCGAAAGTATTCGGCCCCCTTGAACTTTGCGACCTTTTGCCACATTTCAGGCTTCAAACATAAAGATATAAAACTGTATTTTTTGTGAAGAATCAACAAGTGGGACACAATCATGAAGTGGAACGACATTTATTGGATATTTCAAAAAAATTTAACAAGTCAAAAACTGAAAAATTGGGCGTGCAAAATTATTCAGCCCCTTTACTTTCAGTGCAGCAAACTCTCTCCAGAAGTTCAGTGAGGATCTCTGAATGATCCAATGTTGACCTAAATGACTAATGATGATAAATACAATCCACCTGTGTGTAATCAAGTCTCCATATAAATGCACCTGCACTGTGATAGTCTCAGAGGTGCGTTAAAAGCGCAGAGAGCATCATGAAGAACAAGGAACACACCAGGCAGGTCCGAGATACTGTTGTGAAGAAGTTTAAAGCCGGATTTGGATACAAAAAGATTTCCCAAGCTTTAAACATCCCAAGGAGCACTGTGCAAGCGATAATATTGAAATGGAAGGAGTATCAGACCACTGCAGATCTACCAAGACCTGGCCGTCCCTCTAAACTTTCAGCTCATACAAGGAGAAGACTGATCAGAGATGCAGCCAAGAGGCCCATGATCACTCTGGATGAACTGCAGAGATCTACAGCTGAGGTGGGAGACTCTGTCCATAGGACAACAATCAGTCGTATATTGCACAAATCTGGCCTTTATGGAAGAGTGGCAAGAAGAAAGCCATTTCTTAAAGATATCCATAAAAAGTGTTGTTTAAAGTTTGCCACAAGCCACCTGGGAGACACACCAAACATGTGGAAGAAGGTGCTCTGGTCAGATGAAACCAAAATTGAACTTTTTGGCAACAATGCAAAATGTTATGTTTGGCGTAAAAGCAACACAGCTCATCACCCTGAACACACCATCCCCACTGTCAAACATGGTGGTGGCAGCATCATGGTTTGGGCCTGCTTTTCTTCAGCAGGGACAGGGAAGATGGTTAAAATTGATGGGAAGATGGATGGAGCCAAATACAGGACCATTCTGGAAGAAAACCTGATGGAGTCTGCAATTGACCTGAGACTGGGACGGAGATTTGTCTTCCAACAAGACAATGATCCAAAACATAAAGCAAAATCTACAATGGAATGGTTCAAAAATAAACATATCCAGGTGTTAGAATGGCCAAGTCAAAGTCCAGACCTGAATCCAATTGAGAATCTGTGGAAAGAACTGAAAACTGCTGTTCACAAATGCTCTCCATCCAACCTCACTGAGCTCGAGCTGTTTTGCAAGGAGGAATGGGAAAAAATTTCAGTCTCTCTGTCACGTAGAGTAGGCCAGATGGCTAAACTGGATAACCTAACCTCTATAAAAATAAAAAGATGGCGGAACCGCAAAAGTTCTTCTGTGCAAAGGTGTTTATTTACAAGTGATTCCGGAACAGAAAATAACAGTACTGCCATCAACGTCTACCTTATGGGACAGCTTAACAACAATGCTGCCCCATCCACAGCTCAATCCAAAAAAATCCCCCTTAGAGACTGGAGATAGGCTCCTTTTGTAGGGCTAGCCCCTCCCCTCAGAACAATTAACCCTAATTAATTAATCAATTAACAATACAAACCTACATTTTCCATGAACTAAACATCCTAAAGGATATACATTGCAACACGGTTTTAAACAATATCACAACATAACATTTACAACATTACATCATTACTGACAATATCTTTCAATATGCCCATATGCATTAATGAGCCATTTGGGACAGGCACTATAAAGCCAACCCAATTCCCTTAGCTCGGGTCCTTTTCCAGCATACCCAGAAGCTACAGAGATGCAGAGAGAGGAACAGAACAAACAAACAATGCGCTCATCCACAACATTGATAAGTATAATAATTATTGTATCTCTCAAATATGAACATTGACAAGTGTGAAATGCATGCACCAAGACAGAAGTTAAATTGTGTGTCGACCCACATTGTTAACTTATGGTATAATGGCGCAGGGAGGAGTGATGAATATGTGTGTGCGTTAAAGAACCAAATGCTGCCCGAGGCCAGTGACGGACTTCTACGTCACATTACCTTCCTCCTCTCCTGAAGCGACCATGTTCGGGAGCCTTGATAGGTAGTCCGCAGTAACGTTCTCTTTTCCTGCCTTGTGACGGACACAGAACCTGAAGGGCTGGAGCTCCAGATACCACCTGGTCACACGAGAATTCCGGTCCTTCATGGTCTGGATCCAGGTCAGTGCTCTGTGGTCCGTGTGCAGGTCAAATTCCCTCCCAAGAAGGTAGTAACGGAGGCTATCTAGGGCCCACTTTATAGCCAGGCACTCCTTTTCGATTGTAGAATACCTGGTTTCCCTGGGCAACAGCTTCCGACTCAGGTACAGCACAGGAAGCTCTTCTCTTGGCTCCCCTTGGGCCAGTACAGCTCCAATTCCTACAGCCGAAGCGTCCACCTGCACGAGAAATCTCTTCTTAAAATCAGGGGTCTGGAGAACAGGGAATGAGCACAGTCGTTTTTTCAGTGTCATGAAGGCTTCCTCACACTCCTCAGTCCACTTCACAGGGTTGCTGGCCCCCTTCAAAGTGAGGTTGGTCAGAGGGACAGCGATGGTCGAAAACTGTGGAATGAATCTCCGGTACCACCCTGCCAGACCTAGGAAGGACTTCACCTGTGTCTTGGTTCTGGGTTGAGGGCTATTCCTGATGGACTCCACTTTCTCCACCTGAGGCCGAACTTCACCCTTACCCAGCTGGTAACCCAGGTACTTTGTCTCCTGTTTCGCCCACTCACACTTCAGGAGGTTAAGCGTGAGGCCTGCTTCATGGATCTTCCCCAGGACGCTGCTAAGATGCTGTATGTGCTCCTCCCAGGAGTGGCTGTAGATCACCACGTCGTCCAAGTAAGCAGCACAGTAATCGTCACAGTCCTGGAGGACCTTGTCCAACAGCCTCTGGAAAGTCGCAGGGGCCCCATGAAGGCCAAACTGCATGACCTTGAACTGGAACAGGCCCATTGGCGTCCGGAATGCAGTGTAGGCCTTGGATTGTTCATCCAGGGGCACCTGCCAGTACCCTTTGCAGAGATCCAATGTGGTGATGTAATGAGCTCTACCTATTCTCTCCAGTAAGTCGTCAATGCGGGGCATGGGATAGGCATCAAACTGGGAGATGGCATTCACCTTACGGAAGTCCATGCAGACGCGCAAAGAGCCATCCTTCTTTGGGACAATGACAATAGGGCTGCTCCATTCACTTGAAGATGGCTCGACAACATCCATCTCTATCATGGTGTGGACCTCTTCCTTGAGGGCTACCACCAGCCTCTCAGGCACACGGTAAGGATGCTGGCGGACAGGGTTCTGGGCAGGTTTCAAACGAATGACGTGTTCCAGGACTTTGGTTCTTCCTGGTCTCTGACTGAAGAGGGCCGGATACTTGCCAAACAGCTGCTTCAGCTCATCTTGCTTGTCTTCTTCCAGGTGAGCCAGTATGACTTCTGCTCGTTCTTTCCATGCCTCTGTGACCCCATCCGACTCATCCTCTTCTACTCTGCGGACCAGAAAGGACTTTCCTTTGGAGAGTTCCTCTTTCTCCTCCCAGGCCTTGAGAAGGTTCACATGGTAGGTTTGCTTCTTCTTACCCTTGTCCGGGTGCAGCACCTCGTAGGTCACTGGGCCCATCTTCCTCCCGATTAGGTACGGTCCTTGCCATTGCGCAAGGAGCTTGCTGGTAGACGAGGGAAGGAGGAGCAGGACTTTCTGATGTGCAAAACTGATAGACATACCCCAAGCGACTTACAGCTGTAATCGCAGCAAAAGGTGGCGCTACAAAGTATTAACTTAAGGGGGCTGAATAATTTTGCACGCCCAATTTTTCAGTTTTTGATTTGTTAAAAAAGTTTGAAATATCCAATAAATGTCGTTCCACTTCATGATTGTGTCCCACTTGTTGTTGATTCTTCACAAAAAAATACAGTTTTATATCTTTATGTTTGAAGCCTGAAATGTGGCAAAAGGTCGCAAAGTTCAAGGGGGCCGAATACTTTTGCAAGGCACTGTATTTACTCCTGAACGTATTTTGGCATGCCAGAACAAAGGGGTTGAATACTTATTGACTAAAGACATTTCAGCATTTCATGAATTCGTAAAAGAAACATAATTCCACTTTGACATTATGGGGTATTGTGTGTGTATGGGCCAGTGACAATTTAAAAATTGTATCACAACAAAATGTGGAAAAAGTCAAAGGGTCTGAATACTTTCTGAAGGTACATATTATACTGTAAATACACTGTAAATATTCCCGCTCCTTCAGTCATTTGAAACCTCAAATCCCCTGCTCAGGCTCGACAGGATGGGACCACACGAGTCAGTACCAATGATGAACAATGCATTCAGAAACTATTCAGATCATTTGACTTTTCCACATTTGTTGTGATACAGCTTAAGTTTGAAATTAAATCCATTTTTTTTTGGCCCACACACACATACACACAGGTTTTTTTTCGTAGTTTGTGTGGAATAATGTTAATTAGATTTTTCCTGGAGACAGTGGAATTTACTTTTCTTTAGTGCATTTTTCACCCCTGTCCAGTTGGTGGTGACAATGTACATTTTTCCGTGTCGTTCGCCAATAAACCCAAAGAAGAAGAATCAACGCTGCCTGTTTGTGTTTGGAAGGCTGCAACCGGCTCCTTTGGCAAGGACCTTCTTGGGTAAACAAACGTCTCGGAGTTTTCTCACAACTTGATGGCTACTTATGGATGGAAACTTGACCACACAACGGTAAATGAAACTACCGATTAACGTATTTCTATTAGTATTAGCATTCTATGAGCGGGAGAGAAAACGCAGTTTTGGCAACGCGGAACTGTCCTTCGATGTTCTATGCGGAGATGGGCTAACAAAGAACTCTCGCTCCAGCTAGCCAACGCGAATCAGACAGATTTCAAACAGTCAAGTGCCAAATCTCATGTTCGTTTTTTGTCTTTGTATTATTATTATTATTGTTTTGTGTTATCGTTTCGATTTCACGATGATGTAATTTGACAAAGGTTAATCAATTGTTATTTTATCAAGTTGGGGTAGCTAACTGTTAAGTTGCTAACGTAGCTCAGCTAACTACTTTAAGTTACCAACTATGAGATATTTCCAAAGACAGTACAGTGTGAAGGTAGGCTAACTGCTTCTCCGACCACACTAGTTGGCGATACCATGGGGACCTTGGCTACCTTAGCTCATGCGTAGAAACACGTCGTCGGGTCTAACGGTCGTCTCGCGCCGAACTGCGCATGTGCAGGCTTTCAACTCAAAGGCACTCCTGTGATAAAAAGTTATTTTTTTACGAAAATGAAAACGTGCCAGTTGGTCAGTTTCACGAGGTTGGAGTAATAAGATGTTAAACCACTTAAGACATTTGCCTCAATATAGGTTGCGCCTTTAGATTTTGAGAAAATTAAAAACCAAGTAAGAATTGTTCACTTCTCTGGTTTGATTGGTCTGTTTCTCAAGCATTCCCGGAGGTCTTGCAATGTTGCGGCTTTGGGTTTAGAAACGTTTTATATTTCTATCACTCATTTTTAGGTAAGTTAATAATACTAGCTAGCTAACTGCGCAGTCGCAATGGAATGATGGGGAACTAACTAACTAGTAGCTAACCTTTGTCGAAAGACTATACAGAAAAATAAATAAAAAGACGATACAGATTTTTTTTTTAACGGTTGTTTTTTTTCTTTGTATTTTCTTCTACCAGATCTATTGTGTTATATTCTCCTACATTCAATTCAAATTTCCACAAACTTCAAAGTGTTTCCTTTCAAATGGTACCAAGAATATGCATATTCTTGCTTCAGGGCCTGAGCTGCAGGCAGTTGGATTTGAGTATGTGATTTTAGGGGAAAATAGAGGAAAAGTTGGGCTAAAACTGTTAATCCAATATAAATCCCCAATCACAATTGTAACATCTTTGATTGCAGGCGACGTTAAACTCGCTAAACTCGTATATAAATAGGTGTAACTGTCGTCTCGGCCCGAACTGCGCATGTGTAGGCCGTAAAAATCAAAGGCACTCCTTTAATATCAAGTTGCTTTTAGGGAAATTAAAACATTCCACTTTCACGAGGTTGGGAATAATAACGTGTTCAACTAGTTATGACGTTAGCTATAATCAAGGTTGTTACTTTAGAGTTCGAGAAAATGAACAGCTAAGAAGTAATCTTTCACTTCTCTGATTTATCAAACTCTGAACCCAAAAAGATCCCAGAAATGTTCAATACGCACCAAAAGGTTGTTCTAATTTTGTGCACAAATTTGTTAACATCCTTGTTAGTGGGCTGCAGGTAGCCTAGTGGTTAGAGTGTTGGACTTGTAACTGAAAGGTTGCAAGATCGAATCCCCAGCTGACAAGGTAAAAATCTGTTCTGCCCCTGAACAAGGCAGTTAACCCACTGTTCCTAGGCCATCATTGAAAATAATAATAATTTGTTCTTAACTGACTTGCCTAGTTAAATAAAGTCCAAATAAAAAGTGAGCATTTCTCGTTTGCCAAAATCCACTTGTCAGGTGTGGTGTAACAGTATAACTTTAGACCGTCCCCTCGCCGGGCGCGAACCACATCAACAGTCACCCACGTTACCCATCGCTCCACAAAAGCCGCGGCCCTTGCAGAGCAAGGGGAACCACTACTTCAAGGTCTCAGAGCAAGTGACGTCACCGGTTGAAACGCTATTTAGCGCGCACCACCGCTAACTAGCTAGCCGTTTTACATCCGTTACAGTGGCACATCAAGAAGCCGATTAAACAGCATGATCACAGGTGCATGTTGTGCTGGGGACAACTAAAGACCACTCTAAAATGTCCAGTTTTGCCACACAACACAATGCCACAGATGTTTCCAGAGTGTGCAATTGGCATGCTGACTGCAGGAATGTCCACCAGAGCTGTTACCAGAGAATTTAATGTTAATTGTCTACCATAAGCCGCCTCCAACGTAATTTTTGAGAATTTGGCAGTATGTTCAAACGCCTCACAACTGCAAACCAGGTGTGTGGGCAAGCGGTTTGCTGATGTCAACGTTGTGAACAGAATGCCCCATGGTGGCGGTAGGGTTATGGTATGGGCAGGCATAAGCTACGGACAACCAACATAATTGCATTTTATCGATGGCAATTTGAATGCACAGAGATACCGTGGTGAGATCCTGAGCCCCATTGTCTTGACATTCATCCCCCACCATCACCTCATGCATGACAATGCACAACCCCATGTTGCAAGGATCTGTATACAATTCCTGGAAGCTGAAAATGTCCCAGTTCTTCCATTGCCTGTGTACTCAGCAGACATGTCACACTGTTGCACATGTTTGGGATGCTCTGGATCGACGTGTGTTCCAGTTCCCGGCAATATCCAGCGACTTCGCATAGCCATTGAAGAGGAGTGGGACAACATTCCACAGGCCACAATCAACAGCTGAAGATGTGTCGCGCTACATGAGGCAAATGGTGGTCACACCAGATACTGACTGGTTTTCTGATCTACTGACTGGTTTTCTGTTGGTCACAAGGTATGTGACCAACAGATGCATGTCTGTATTCCCAGTCATGTGAAATCCATAGATTAGGGCCTAATGAATTCATTTCAATTGACCAATTTTCTGTATATGAACTGTAACTCTTTGAAATTGTTGCATGTTGCATTTATACACACACACAAACAACATAACTGATTAAATATTGAATTTGGCATTTACTGCTATAGCCGATAGAAATGTATTGAATAACACATTCAAATATGACAAAACAGAAAGTAAATAAATAATAAGGAACAAGGTTTTGAAGTGAGATCTATATCTGAGAGGGAAAAGAACTTAGAAAAAATAAATGTACACCCATGTTTGGTCATATTATTTTTGGCACATTTTACCCCCTATGCATGTTTTATAGCCCGGTACTTACTCCCCTGAAGATTGTGTGCGTCTTAGAGCAGAACAACCGACACCTTTGAGTCTCCCCTTTCGATATTGGTGTGTAACTCTGACGGTTCGGTCTGGACATTCGGTTTTGTGAGATGACCTCCTCAAAATGACAGAGTTGAGACGATTGTTGTCGTACAGCCAAACAACCGACACTGTCACATATTAGTTTGTAGCTCAGACGGTTCGGGTTTTACAGACGGTTTCGTGACAATTTTCTTGTCTGGATCCTCGTGTAGAAAAAGGCCACTTTCACAAGCTCCCATGTTAACTTTTATATCGGCGGAAAGAGGGCCTTGAGTTGCAGCCACTACAACAAACAGTAAGTCTCTAGCATAAACACACAGGGAGCTATTCAATATTCAAAATGACGTCACTTTGTGAGGCACAGGTGTGTCAATCGACTCTAGGGGGTTTAATCAATGTGGTTTAGACCCATAACAGTGTGACATAACTAGGACAGAGGGTTGCATAAAACATTGTAGTGTTTCAAAGCTGCTGTTGGGTTGGCGTTGAATGCAGTCGACTACAACGTTCAAGCCAATGAAGCTACTGTCGTATTATGTGTAAATATTGTGATATTTAGTTACCTAGTTGAATCACTGTTACTCTGCTGTGTACTGTAAAGCTTGAGATAACTGTCTGCCACTTGACCACCACAACAAGGTAGCTACAGATATTCACTCTGTAATATACTGCTTCTTAACAACTTTTTTTTAAACAGACATTCCTCAAACCTCTTTGCACTCATTGTGGGAATTTGGCCTGATAAGTCAGGAATTCTAGATTTTCTGACCAAACCCTCACCTCGCCTGCTCTTAAACCAGTTTTCCCTTTCCCCCCTGAATTTTGTTATGCTGATCTCATCTCTCCCTGCTTCTTTCCCCCTGCAGTGACACTTGATCTCAGCTGGCAGTGTGTGGCCTGTCGTTGCCTGCAGTGAAGCTCAGTGCCTGGAGCAGAGTCTAGCTCTTTCCCCCACCCTGGTGGCTCCTTATGATGGATCGCGGTTGTATCTGGTTTCTTGCAGCATGGATGGTGTGTATCTAAAGGGTCTTGTTTATCAGCATCAGCTTTTCCTGTTCCGTGACGGTGTTCTGTTCATTTCCATCTACAAAAGAACACCCTCCATCCAGACGCGGAGCCCTGTACACCTGCAGACTGTTTTATAGCAACAAGCACACAGCTAGGAATAGGAGAGGGGAGATCTGAAAAACAAGCTCCTGTTTAGTGGCAGTCTGATTTAAAAATATAAAAAATAAAAACTTTTTTTTTTTGTTGACCAGATAGATTTGTTTAATTCCAAAACCTGTATGGAGGAAGTTTGACTTCCCTTTTCTCTGTTGAATCGTATCCGCTCACTCTCGCGTTGGGTGGTGGGATGTCGGAAAAGCCCAACGACAAGATGGTGAAGTTCCTGGCTCCCCTTTCCAAGAGTGGTAATGGCAACGTAAACAACGGATCTGGCTCGGACTCACTTGTTGGTGAAAGGGTGGCAGTGGAGGTGAGGCACCGCCACCACACCATGGAGCGCGATCGCTGCACCGCCGAATATCGTCCATTCTTCCGCCGCAGCGTCATCAGCGACTCTAATGCCACCGCCCTTGACCTCCCCTTACCCAGTACAATCCCTATCTTCGCTCCCATTGTACCCCCCGTGCAAGATGTATCCCATCCTGCCGGTCCACCCCCCACCCCAAGACCTGCACCCCGTGTGACTGTGACGGAGAGTGAAGGAGGAGAAGTGAAGGTAGATGTGTCTGTAGAGCAGGAGGCTGCCGTAGTACAAGATATCTGTGATGGGGAAGCAGTAGTGACTCAGCCAGCATACAGTCTAGCTGCCCAACCGCCAAGCCATACGACAGAACCTGGGAGTGGCGGTGAAGTGAAAGAGAGGGAAGAGGGGGAGGAAGAGAAGGAGAAAGCCCGGGTGGAGGCTGAACAGAGAGAGGCCGAGAAAAAGGTGCAGGATGACATCGAGGAAGCAGAGACGAAAGCGGTGGGAACGTCGCCAGATGGGCGTTTCCTGAAGTTTGACATTGAGATTGGACGTGGTTCCTTCAAGACTGTCTACAAGGGCCTGGACACAGAGACCACAGTGGAGGTGGCATGGTGTGAGCTGCAGGTAAGAGCATGGGCTTTTTAATTTTTAATTGATTTAACCTTTATTTAACTAGGCCTTTCGTTTACTGGCCCAACACTAACTACTAGGCTACCTGCATCTCAATACTATCTATTTAATTAATGTGTATCCTCAAATCCCTCTCTTCATGACTACTGAGGTCTAGGCCCATAAGTCTACCTACCCATCTTTCCTTCCTGTGACTGGTACTGTCATGCGGTCTGAGTCACATTCAGGGCATTTGGACATAAACTGTGTGTGTCACCGGTGACTGATTTAAAACACCTGAGGGTGTGTCAGTCATCCCAACGTGTCCCTTCACATTGCCGTGCTCTGGTGATGCAAATTTACATGCAACTTTACGTGCACTGATATCATAGGCTAATTTATTAGGGGGTAATTCACCAACTGAGTAAGTGGAAACTAAAAAAACATGAGCTAGATTGCCAACTCTAAATATTATACCCACTGCTAGTAGCCGTCTATTAATAAATGTAATATCCTAAAAAGCTTTGCAGTTGTAGCCTACCACCCAATGAGGCCTATGCAATCGCAATGGCCAATGCGCGTGCTGTATCTCAAAGCCGTATCAAATATCTGTTGTAAAATAGTTGCTAATAATCCTCCTGATATTAGTTTAGTACACTAGTGCAATGTCTCTTTTGTTCTTCCGAACCCTCACCTTTGTATTTATTATAGGCCTTATCTCGTTAGTCGAGTTCCTGGCATTTCCTCTTTGAGATCTAGCCCGTTGCCAATAGCAATGTTACAGAGCTGACTAGGGTTGTGACAATGCCAATATTGTGACAAGGAAACAAAACACAGGGGATTTAACTTGTTTAGGAAAACATCCCTAATGTCGGAAACAAACGTCATTATTTTGTCATCCAGAGTCAAATGGATTTATTTTCCAGGCTATAGCACACTTTTACATACCGCAGGTATTTAAAGAACCAGAGTGTGTGGCCTGCTTCGTGTTTTCATTTTTGCCATGGAAAAAATATTGGGATTCTGGTATTGTCCCAGCCCTAGGGACAACAATATATTTTCGATCAGGATGGACCCCTTCCTGAATATAAGGGTCATCTTCATTAGTGCACAATGCAGCAAAGCTTTTTAAATGGAATTTGACAATGTGTTCATATTGACTGTTTAGTACCTACTACATGGGTCTATGCCACCACAACACCGGTGACTGTTCACGTTCCAGTAGAATCTCGTGGCCCACAGCCAGAGTGATTTCCTCCCTGATTCAGTCTCCTGAGTCACAGCCACAGCTTTTTTCCCCTTTTAATTGTTTGGATTCTTTCTGGTCAGAGGAAGGGCGCTAGAGTGGCCCCACACTTCCTCATTTTGTGATGTTTTTTAATTTATTTTTATGTAAAGAATGTGTTCTTCCTCATTGTGGTATTGTTTTGACAAGTGTTTCACAATGTGTTTATCCTTTACTCGTACAGTCACACAGAGCTGTGTTGCATGTTTTGTCTTGAAGGTCATGATGTTAAATTACAACTTCAAGTTGAAGAAAATCACCCACTAATTTGTCATTTTTGCCGATTAAACGTGTAAGCTAGTAATGTGTCTTGCGTTAATGCAGAATAAATAAATAAATAAACTTTCTGCTCCACATCAGACACTTCTCCACTCGGATGAGAATTCACAAAGGTTGTTTATGAAATTATCAACTTTACCCTCTATATAAAAAAAAAGACCAATTACAGTGCATTCGGAAAGTATTCAGACCCCTTGACTTTCCACATTTTGTTACGTTACAGCCTTTTTCTAAAATCTGAAGGAAAATAATTTAATCCATCTACACACACTACCCCATAATGACAAAGCAAACATTTATTAAAAACAGATATTGCATTTAAATAAGTATTCAGCCGTTTACTCAGTAATTTGTTGAAGCACCTTTGGCAGCGATTACAGCCTGGTGTCTTTGGTATGACACTACAAACTTGGCACAGCTGTATTTGGTGAATTTCTCCCATTATTCTCTGCAGATCCTCTCAAGCTCTCAGGTTGGATGGGGAGCGTTGCTGGACAGATATTTTCAGGTCTCTCCAGGGATGTTCGATCGGGTGCCAGGTTTCCTCCAGACCTGACGCTTGGCATTCAGGCCAACGAGTTCTATGTTGGTTTCATTAGACCAGAGAATCTTGTTTCTCATGGTTTGAGAGTCTTTTGGTGCCTTTTGGCAAACTCCAAGTGGGCTGTTGTGCCTTTTACTGAGAAATGGCTTCCGTTTAGCCACTACCATGAAGGCCTGATAGGTGGAAAGTGGAAAAAGTCAAGGGGTCTGAATGCTTTCCGAATGCACGGTTGTTATATTGACACTCTCTGAGCCTGTCATAACAATCACAGATCCCACACATACCAAGAACGTGGAGATGCTGCTATCACAGCCCTTCCCCCTCCTTAGCCCAGAGAGAGAATTCTGCACATGCTCAGTCTACCCCTGAGCTCATTGCTTTTGTGAATTTAAAATGGGTCAGATTCCTGACTGATGAATTTCTAATCTCCTGTGTGAAGTGCAGCAGGCTGGCCTGCCAAGGCCTGTTTCTTCAGCTCTCTATCTAGCCATCTTCTATCCCCTCCTCCCCCTTCCACTTAGTCCCTTCTCTCTCCCCTTCCACACTCCATCCATTCTACAGAGATTATGCTGATAGTGGCATGTGACTAATCTCTCCCCAGGATTCAGACATAAAGCATATAACCAATCAAGTTGCACATTTGATTTTCTATTGCCTCAGGATATATTCTTGCCTTTTCTTTATTTTATGCTCCCTCTCGAACTCTACATTTCAAATCTTTGTCACAAACATAAATTGGTGCGTGCTACGCCATTGCTGAGAAGTATAAGTTAACTATCTAAGATCTGCAAAATAAATGATCTCCAGCTCAGGGCTCCAGCTATGCATTTGGTTTGCTAACTTGCTAGCTTGCAAGATCAAGCTTCTTGGGTACAGAAGAGACAATCTCCTCCTGGATCAAGATCCCCGCTGCCTAAATTTTTTTTTGAGCGTAAAAAAAAAAAATATATGTTTCTTGAATTAAATATTGCCCATTGTGTGGTAATACCGTATACCCTGGTATGGTACTGGAATGGTATGAAATTCCAAAAGTCAATACCACCCAACCCTAGTAGGCACTATGCTGGGAGGTGCTGAAATCCCCTCACACGGTTATTAAAGCTGTCCTACGATCAGTAAAACTAAAGCACAAGGCTTTATTCCCCAGACATAGTCTAGGTTATACACTGCTGAAAAAAATTAAGGGAACACTAAAATAACATCCTAGATCTGAATGAATGAAATATTCTTATTAAATACTTTTTTCTTTACATAGTTGAATGTGCTGATAACAAAATCACACACAAATTATCAATGGAAATCAAATTTATCAACCCATGGAGGTCTGGATTTGGAGTCACACTCAAAATTAAAGTGGAAAACCACACTACAGGCTGATCCAACTTTGATGTAATGTCCTTAAAACAAGTCCAAATGAGGCTCAGTAGTGTGTGTGGCCTCCACGTGCCTGTATGACCTCCCTACCATGCCTGGGCATGCTCCTGATGAGGTGGCGGATGGTCTCCTGAGGGATCTCCTCCCAGACCTGGACTAAAGCATCCGCCAACTCCTGGACAGTCTGTGGTTGGTGGATGGAGCGAGACATGATGTCCCAGATGTGCTCAATTGGATTCAGGTCTGGGGTAGTCCATAGCATCAATGCCTTCCTCTTGCAGGAACTGCTGACACACTCCAGCCACATGAGGTCTTGCATTGTCTTGCATTAGGAGGAACCCAGGGCCAACCGCACCAGCATATGGTCTCACAAGGGGTCTGAGGATCTCATCTCGGTACCTAATGGCAGTCAGGCTACCTCTGGCGAGCACATGGAGTGCTGTGCGGCCCCCCAAAGAAATGCCACCCCACACCATGACTGACCCACCTCCAAACCGGTCATGCTGGAGGATGTTGCAGGCAGCAGAACGTTCTCCACGGCGTCTCCAGACTGTCACGTCTGTCACGTGCTCAGTGTGAACCTGCTTTCATCTGTGAAGAGCACAGGGCGCCAGTGGCGAATTTGCCAATCTTGGTGTTCTCTGGCAAATGCCAAATGTCCTGCACGGTGTTGGGCTGTAAGCACAACCCCCACCTGTGGACGTCGGGCCCTCATACCACCCTCATGGAGTCTGTTTCTGACCGTTTGAGCAGACACATGCACATTTGTGGCCTGCTGGAGGTCATTTTGCAGGGCTCTGGCAGTGCTCCTCCTTGCACAAAGGCGGAGGTAGCGGTCCTGCTGCTGGGTTGTTGCCCTTCTACGGCCTCCTCCACGTCTCCTGATGTACTGGCCTGTCTCCATCAGCCAGGAAGCATAGGAACTGAGAAGTGGTCTGTTATCACCTGCAGTACCACTCCTTTATTGGGGGTGTCTTGCTAATTGTCTATAATTTCCACCTGTTGTCTATTCCATTTGCACAACCGCATGTGAAATTTATTGTCAATCAGTGTTGCTTCCTAAGTGGACAGTTTGATTTCACAGAAGTGTGATTGACTTGGAGTTACATTGTGTTGTTTAAGTGTTCCCTTTATTTTTTTGAGCAGTGTACAACACCCACCCCAACCCCATGTACACCGAGGCCCATCTCTTCCTTCACAGACTAGAATAGACCAGACATGCTTTCCAGCCTCCCAGCTCCAGACAAAGCCGATGTGTGAAGACTGGTCACGGAGGATGGGTATCACCAGGGCTCTATTAGGTGTTCTTTGATATTTTGCTGTGGGACCTAACATTTTATTTTGGAAGCACCAGTGCGACCAGGGGGGAAAAAATTGCCCAGATAATAATTGTTGTAATGATAGGCTTCACTGTGCAATTGTTTGAGTGCCCTAGAGAAAAAAGTGAGCACAGATTCTTTAATATTGTAAAGAATGCACCAGCGATTTGTAGTTCTTGTAACTTTCTGAAGAGAACTGCATGGGAATGCCTGTCTACCACTTTGTGTAGCCAGTTAGCGATGCCAAGTACCATCAAATATATTTTATTTTCTTCTCCTGGCCTCAAAAGTGATCTCCTGATGTGGTTTTAATCATTGTTATGGACTTGGAACATCAAATTATATATATTTTTTAAATAAAAAAATAATAGATTTTGAGTGGACCTGGAAAAACTAAACCGAGTAGTTTTTTGTTGTGGTTTTTGATGTTATTATGACTGGTAAGTATTCTGAGTGGCTGGTGTTTTTTTTTTCATCTATCTGGTAACTTTACCAGTATATCTAACCCAGAGTCTCTGGTGGCACAGCTAGCACTGCGGTGCAGTGCCTTAGACCACTGCTCCACCCGGAGGCCCGCCGCACTGCTTCTTGACTCACTGCTCGGTCAAAAGGATCGGGGTCCCGCTAGCGGGACAACTTCCGGTGAGACTGGAGGGCGCGTAATTCAATAAATAATTGTAAATATTATGGATTTTAAACATTTATAAGTGTCTGATGTCAACTGAAAGCTTAAATTCTTGTTAATCTAACTGCACTGACTGATTTACAGTAGCTATTACAGCGAAAACATGCCATGCGATTGTTTGAGGACTGCACACCACATCTGATTTGTCATCCAAAGGGTCCCAGTTATAACATGTAGTGTCTTTAGATAAAATCCTTCTTTACATCCCAAAAAGTCAGTTTAGTTGGCGACCATCGATATGAGTAATCCACTCATTCAACTTTCAGAGAAAGGAATCTGAAAATCTACCCCTAAACTTTGTTTCAACAAGTCAAAATACGTTTCTATTTACTCCTCAGATACCCTAAAATGTAAACAAACTATACTATTTATTTCTGAAAGAAGTATGTTAATTAGGAAACCGATGTTAGCAAGTGAGTAATTGTCATTATTACAAATAAATAAAAATCTGCCGATTTTAATCAGTATCTGCTTTTTTGGTCCTCCAATAATCGGTATAGGCGTTGAAAACTCACAATCGGTTGACCTCTAGTTTCAATAAACCGTTAGACCATATTTAGCTAAGCTTCCAGGTGACTAACTTAACCATTACATACATCATTGTTGTTGGTATAACCACTGACAGAGTAGCTTGTTAGTAGCTTGAGTGTACAACAGGGCCTTCTCTCTCAGGAAGGAAACCCTCAAATTTAGACTTAATTCTTACAAAGATTTTATTAGTTTCAGAAACAACCTGTATGATGACATCGCCAAGTCTGAAATCATATGACACCTCTGCACAAAATATGAATGATGGCACATAAATGTGTAGGAGTAGCTTTGCTTTCGTTCGTTCGTGAAAGCTTTGCTTGCGTTGTTGTGGGACTGTAAAAAATGCCCGGAATGTAAAATAACGTTATTAACTGGTTCTCGTTCTTTTAAAATAACAGTAAAGGGAATTCCATAAGGTAATTCAAGAAATTGTCAAATAGACTAGACCGGTTTCTCTTTCACCCTTCAATCACTGTTGAGTAGCGCACGCGCCCCTCCCTTTGTACTTCACAATCCAGGGGCAGCTCTCTCCCTCCCATCCGAATCAGAACGAATCAGTCCCTTATCCTTGTGTACAATCATCTCAAACTCCTTATTTACATCTGGTATTCCCAGAGTGGGGACTTCGCACAGCGTTTGTTTAAACTTCTCAAACACTTCTTGACACCCTGGTGTCCGGTATACTGGGTCGTGTCTCTGTCCGCCCCCCTTCCGTCAAAGCGTTCAATGGCATAGTCATTGATGAGAACGATGGAATAAAAACTGGTAGTCAAATAGACCCCGTTCTTAATTTAACTGTCACTGCCCCACAGCCGAAATCAATTGCTACTGGGACAGTGACACGTGCATTTTGTGACATGCCCGAAACCCTATGAAAGGGTACTTCACGTTGAGTCTATCAATCAACCCTCAATTTAGCACAAACAGACAACACATTTACAGAAAGGGAGATATCCTGCAAACATGAACTTCATTCATCTTAAATTTGTAGCATACATTTTTCTCAGTATGGTCACCGTTTGTCCTTGTATTATACCGGCACGAGTGGCATGTTAATGACAGATCATTGTCTCAATGCATTTTTAAAGTCTAGATTACTATACATTTCGTGAAGACCCAACAAAATTTGTTTGGTAATCTCCAATCATTTACGGGCAAAAATTAAAGCTGGACAGTCATGGAGCATTAGAAAATTCAAAAAACGATGGATGTAGGAAAGATGTGCAAAAATTTCTTTCACTGGTAATCTTGTCGTCTAGACCTGTTGCATTGACGTATGGCTTGAGTTCTGTACTTTCTGTTCCTGGGAGATCAAATAAGAAATCTGTGCTGGATTATCAGCTTTTTTTTAGTTTCACAGACCATTTCTTTGGATCGGTTTAATTTAATTTGGGACAATTTCATGTAATGGGAGCATATCAATAGACTGCAGATGCTGTCAACACTTGTATTCATCATGTGACCTTGTATGAGAACCTTCGCTTCAAATTACTAAAATATTGCGTTATTAGAGTGTTTGCTGAAAGCTACTAATAACATATTGGGAACTATACTGTCAATACTCATTACACTTGACTTCAATTGATAAACCATGAGTAACATGAATCTTTCCATTTCCTTTCTTTCTGCTCCAAACTCACTTTCTTCTACTTTCAGTAGTATACATACAGTTGAAGTTCACATACACTTAGGTTGGAGTCACTTAAAATCGTTTTTCAACCACTCCACAAATTTCTTGTAAACAAACTACAGTTTTGGCAAGTCAGTTAGGACATTTACTTTGAGCATGACACAAGTAATCATTCCAACAAATGTTTACAGACAGATTATTTCACTTATAATTCACTCTGTCACAATTCTAGTGGGTCAGAAGTTTACATACACTAAGTTGACTGTGCCTTTAAACAGCTTGGAAAATTCCGGAAAATTATGTCATGGCTTTAGAAGCTTCTGATAGGCTAATTGACATCATTTGAGTCAATTGGAGGTGTGCCTGTGGATGTATTTCAAGGCCTACCTTCAAACTCAGTGCCTCCTTGCTTGACATTATGGGAAAATCATAAATTAGGTGCATTACCGCCACTGACCTCGTTCGTCTTTCATTTACCCATGTGGGTATTTTGGAGAAGGCACGTGGGTATCTGCTTCCATAAACTAACGAGGAGATGGGAGAGGAAGGACTTGCAGCGTGATCTGCATCACAAATAAAACTGACTTCTATTTTAGCTCTTGGCAACACAGACGCTCGCGAGCAGTGTGGGTGCCATTATTGAATAATATAGATTTCTAAATTTATTTTGCATCGCACGCGACTCGAGCGGTGTAGTCAGCCTGTTAGTGTACCAAACTCTGCCTGCGGCCAGTGACGGACTTCTCCGTCACAAATGTATTGGTTCAATGAACTCACCAGATCTACACAACGTCTCTCATTCCCATCATATTCATAAATTGGGGCTTTATCCCCTCGGATTTAGTAACTATGGCTCTATCCACTGTTACTGACAGGATGCATCCACCTGCCACAAAGATGTACTTTTCCATCACCCAGGATTTCTCCGTACTTCTTCGTGCAGATCACCTTATCAGTCAGGAGAGGCTTTGAGGTAGTGGGAGTACACATTCCTGCAGTCCAGTAAATACAGTGCATTTTCACTTTGTCATTATGGGGTATTGTGTGTAGATTGATTGATGGGGGAAAAAATGTTTAAACCATTTTAGAATAAGGCTGTAACGTAACTGGATAAAGGGAAGGGGTCTGAATACTTTCCGAGTGCACTGTAATTACATTTCTCCTACACAGAACTTGAACCTAACACTATTTTCTAAGGATGTATAAAAACAATCTATTCATACTAAGAGGATATAATCGTGTAACATTGTGATTAGGACACTAGTATCACTCAGTTAAATTGGCACTTCTTTGTAAATATCAGCAGTAACATTACTGGTATGTAAATAAGTAACCAATGACGCATTTGCAAACAGCCCGGTATTGTGGTATGGATGTTATTCCTCTTTTGTTATTGTTTTACTCAGACATCTGTAGTTGTTCAGCCACAACAAAATAACGGAAATGCTCAGTTTTAAGCTATGAGCATGTGTGATATAAGCTAATTATAAACATGCATAAGATGTTTTGAACAGAAATGTAGTATATATTATTGCTAGCATCTTTTGTAGCCAGTGATCTCTCGTGACCATGTAATGTGCAGTGTTACTACATGGTTGTTACTACATGGAGTGTCTTTTGTTGCTTGTATGTGACAAGCTAAGGGGGACTTGTCAGTAACAGATGTCCAAGCTCAGGTTAATGCAGGAAGTAGTTTGCGTTGCTTTGTAAGTGTGAAATACATAACTTGCCTAATAAGGTTCTGCTTTATACTCCATAGATGCTATTTTTGAGATGACAATGTCAGAGGAGTTCCTAGTGTTAAACTGTTGTAATGAACTGTTTTAATTACCGTAAGGGAATGGTGTGTTAGACCAGTCCGTTGCAGTGAACGGTGTTTGGAGTCAGCCAGTGAAGCAGTTGTGGAATGGTGAACACATGTAAACACAGAATGGGGCGGAGTGGTTTGAATTAAGTGTAGGCACATGGTTTTTGTCACAACATTTCTGACCCTGTCGTGACTGATTTTAATGTCATGTTTTATTACATCAACAATATGTTCTATTTATTTGGGATTTTAAATAAAAAAAATATTTAAAAAACTCTCAGCATTTCAGTTAACACACTTTGGGTTTCAATTGCTGCTTCTATAAAAACATAGGGAAATGGGGATACCTAGTCAGTTGTCCAACTGAATTTATTTAACTGAATGTGTCTTCCACATTTAACCCAACCCCTCTGAATCACAGAGATGTGAGGGGGCTGCCTTAATCGACATCCACGTCTTCGGCGCCTGGGGAACAGTGGGTTAACTGCCTTGCTCGGGGGCAGAACAACAGATTTTTACAGCTGCTGTTAAAATGTTCACACCAGGCCAAAAGTATGGAATAAGAGAACAAAGGCTATTTATATAAATAAGATTGGTATACATCTTAATTTAGGAAATTACTTGTAATGTTATAAATAATTGAATGGTTTAATTTATTTAATCAACCGATTCTTTAAAAACGTAAGGTTATCGTTAACATTGTTATTTTTAAGACTGTCAATATCTACGGATATATATACAGTGCATTCAGAAAGAATTCCCTTTACTCAGTACTTTGTTGAAGCACCTTTAGCAGCGATTACAGCCTTGTCTTCTTGGGTATGACACTACAAGCTTGGCACACCTGTATTTGGGGAGTTTCTCCCATTCTTCTCTGCAGATCATCTCAAGCTCGTGTCAGGTTGGATGGGGAGTGTCGCTGCACAGCTATTTTCAGGTCTCTCCAGAGATCAGTTTCAAGTCCAGGCTCTGGCTGGGCCACTCAAGGACATTCAGACTTGTCCCAAAGCCCCTCCTGCGTTGTCTTGGCTGTGTGCTTAGGGTCTTTGTCCTGTGAACGTTTACATCCTGGCCAATTCAATTCGAATTTCAACTCATGAGTTGAATATGAGTTGATTCCAAAATTCAGAATTGCGCACAACCATGGTATCGAACCGCAAATGTCTCCATATGCACTACAGAACGGGAAGAGAAAAGGTAAGGGGAACTGCTGGCCCATGCCATGGGCACAACAGATGAACTGAAACTAGGTCAGTTAGTTAGAGAGCAAAGCAAGCACCCCCTCGCCCCTGACTCAACCTCAGCCCTTATCCAGGCTCTGGGTCACCCCTCCTCCTGAAATATATTCTGGTTCCATGTCACCCCTCATCCCTGTGTGTACCCCCCCAAAAAAAAAAAAAAAAAAAACCTGCCTTTGTCCAAAGAATCCTCATCCTTCCACCTCCCTGTCCTCCAAAACCCCCTCCCTAGTAACCACAGCCCCAAAGACACCCAACACGTAACAGTCAGACCAAAGCCCCAGAGCAGCTCAGTTCCTTTCTAAATGCAGTCAGATGTCAGTCTGACAGTGGAAAGCTCCCTGTCTCTCTCTCTTTCTCTCTCACTCACACTCACAATAGGGAGCGTTTCCTGGACAACCTGGCCACTTGCCAGATCTTGCACTGATGTTGTTTCATATTGTGGTCTGGTCTCTGGTCTGGGTTGGCACTTTTAGCAGATCAGAGAGCAGATCTAGGCCTAGCAGTGTATCTGGCAACACTGAGACTGAGGCATAAAGGCCTCAGGCCTGTGCACAAGCTCTGTTGCCTTTTACCCCTGTTTTAGTATTTAAATAGGCCTATTGTCGAAGTGAAATTAGACTTTTTAGTTAGAATTTATTTGCTGGCCCTCTTAAGAAAAGGTTTTGATTATTGTTGACTTTTACTGGTCCAAGAATGAAGGCGTTGGCGATCATAAAGTGTTCCAAAGAGTTATAGTCTACAAATGCATGAAGGTATCTGATTTTACTTGTACTTGATATTCTGTCAGGGCTTTATGCTGGCCACCTGTTGAATGTTACCGGACAGAGCTCTGTGTGTTTGGATAAGAGTGCACTATGAGAAGCCTAGGTATAGTAGTGAGTGTGGCCTACTTAATCTGTCTTGAACTCTTTATCAGCAATCTATTGTTTCAGATAGTTGTTTGAAGCTGTATAGTTTTTTTTGTGGTAGGCTAGCTTTGGCTGTTGTCTGAGTAGAGCCAGCAGTTTTTTTTTTTAAACACTTGACCTGACCAAGAAACTCCCGTCCCTACCGATGAGAAATGTTATATGTTATGTATGATTTGCGATGGTAGACTGAGGGGATTTGGTTAGTAGACAGGAAGAATGAGGTTTTTCACGTTTCCACTTTCGTCACTCGCTCAGTCACGCTTTGGCCCTTTTTGTTTTCAGTTTGGTGGGAAAGTATGCCAAAGCTGCACACATTCCTCATGTCACTGCCCCATGCCAGAGAGAACAGGCGCAAGGTCCTACGTCCGTGTGTGTGCGCGTACAATTGTTTGATAGTGTGAAAGTTATTTCAGTTTTACCTCTGCCTATATATTTACATCAAATTATATTAAAGTTTAAAGTGACTCTCCCAGTACTTTTGTATACTTTTTAGCCAGTAGTTCTTAAAGTAGCACACACCAGCCAAGTGATCTCCGAAAATGGCATGCTACATTCCATATGTGCAGCTACTCTAAATGACCAAAAGTATGTGGACACCTGCTCGTTGAACATCTCATTCCAAAATCATGGACATTAATATGGAGTTGGGCCCCACTTTGCTGCTATAACAGCCTCCACTCTTCTGGGAAGGCTTTCCACTAGATGTTGGAACATGCTTCCATTCAGCCATGAGCATTTGTGAGGTCGGGCACTGATGTTGGGCGATTAGGCCTGTCTCACAGTCGGCATTTCATATCATCCCAAACGTGTTCGATGGGTTGAGGACAGGGCTCTGTGCAGGCCAGTCAAGTTCTTCCACATCGATCTCGACAAACCATTTCTGTATGGACCTTGCTTTGTGCACGGGGGCATTGTGATGCTGAAACAGGAAAGGGCCTTCCCCAAACTGTTGCCACAAAGTTGGAAGCAGAGAATTGTCTAGAATGTCATTGTATGCTGTAGCGTTAAGATTTCCCTTCACTGGACTAAGGGGCCTAGCTCGAACCATGAAAAACAGCCCCAGACCATTATTCCTCCTCCACCAAACTTTACAGTGGGCACTATGCATTGGGGCAGGTTGCATTCTCCTGGCATCCGCCAAACCCAGATTCTTCCGTCGGACTGCCAGATGGTGAAGCATGATTCATCACTCCAGAGAACACATTTTTCACTGCTCCAGAGTCCAATGGCGATAGGCTTTACACCACTCCAGCCAACGCTTGGCATTGCGCATGGTGATCTTTGGCTTTTGTGCGGCTACTCGGCCATGGAAACCCATTTCATGTAGTTCCTGACGAACAGTTCTTGTGCTGACGTTGCTTCCAGAGGTAGTTTGGAACTCTGAGTGTTGCAACCGAGGATAAACTGTTTTTACACACTTCAGCACTCGGTGGTCCCGTTCTGTGAACTTGTGTGGTCTACAATGTCGCGTCTGAGCCGGTAATGCTCCTAGATGCTTCCACTTCACATTAACAGCACATACACTTGACCGGGGCAGCTCTAGCAGGGCAGAAATTTGACTAACTGAGCATGTCTTTAACTTCTTATGGCTGGGGGGGCGGTATTGAGTATCTTGGGTGAATAAGGTGCCCAGAGTAAACTGCTGGCTACTCAGGCCCAGAAGCTAATATATGCATATTATTAGTAGATTTGGAAATAAAACACTCTGAATTTTCTAAAACTGTTTGAATGATGTTTGTGAGTATAACAGAACTCATATGGCAGGCAAACACCTGAGAAAAAATCCAACCAGAAAGTGGGAAATCTGAGGTTTGTAGTTTAAGTCATTGCCTATCGAATATACAGTGTCTATGGGGTCATATTGCACTTCCTACGGCTTCCACTAGATGTCAACAGTCTTTAGAACCTTGTTTCAGGCTTCTACTGTGAAGGGGGAGAGAATGAGAGCTGTTTGAGTCCGGTGTCAGGCAGAATGCCATGAGCTAAATCATGCGCGTGTCCGTGAGAGGTAGCTGCGGTCCTTTTCAGTTCTAAAGACAAAGGAATTGTCCGGTTTAAACATTATTGAAGATTTATGATAACTTCCTAAAGATTGATTCTATACATAGTTTGACATGTTTCTACTAGAGGTCGGCCGATTATGATTTTTTTCAACGCCGATGCCGATTTAATTTTAAAAAATAAAATAAAAATAATTTACAAAAATGTAATTGTCACTATTACAAATACAACAATACTGAATTAACACTTATTTTAACTTAATATAATACATAAATAAAATCAATTCAGCCTCAAATAAATAATGAAACATGTTCAATTTGGTTTAAATAATGCAAAAACAAAGTGTTGGAGAAGAACGTAAAAGTGCAATATGTGCTATGTAAGAAAGCTAACGTTTCAGTTCCTTGCTCAGAACATGAGAACATATGAAAGCTGGTGGTTCCTTTTAACATGAGTCTTCAATATTCCCAGGTAAGAAGTTTTAGGTTATAGTTATTATAGGACTATTTCCCTCTATACCATTTGTATTTCATTAACCTTTGACTATTGGATGTTCTTATAGGCACTTTAGTATTTCCAGTGTAACAGTATAGCTTCCGCCCCTCTCCTCGCTCCTCCCTGGGATTGAACCAGCAACACAACAACAGCCACCACAACGAAGCAGCGTTACCCATGCAGAGCAAGGGAAACAACCACCCCAAGGCTCAGAGCGAGTGATGTTTGAAACGCTATTAGCGCGCGCTAACTAGCCAGTCATTTCACTTCGGTCACACCAGCCTCATCTCGGGAGTTGATAGGTTTGAAGTCATAAACAGCGCAATGCTTGACGCACAACGAAGAGCTGCTGACAAAACGCACAAGAGTGCTGTTTGAATGAATGTTTACGCGCCTGCTTCTGCCTACCACCGCTCAGTCAGATACTTAGATACTTGTATGCTCAGTCAGATTATATGCAACACAGGACACGCTAGATAATATATATATAGTAATATCATCAACCAGGTGTAGTTAACTAGTGATTATGATTGATTGTTTTTTATAAGATAAGTTTAATGCTAGCTTGCAACTTACCTTGGCTTACTGCATTTGCATAGCAGGCAGTCTCCTTGTGGAGTGCAACGAGAGAGAAGCAGGTTGTTATTGCGTTGGACTAGTTAACTGTAAGGTTGCAAGATTGGATCCCCCGAGCTGACATGGTGAACTGTCTTTCTGCCCCTGAACGAGGCAGTTAACCCACCGTTCCTAGGCCATCATTGAAAATAAGAATGTGTTCTAAACTGACTTGCCTAGTTAAATAAAGATTAAATAAAGGTGTAAAAATATATATATATAATTAAATCGGCACCCAAAAATAGCGATTTCCGATTGTTATGAAAACTTGAAATCGGCCATTCCGATTTAATCGGTCGACCTCTAGTATCTACGAACTGTAATAACTTTACTGGGCTAAGCGCGCGAACAAAAAGGAGGTATTTGGACATAAATGATAGACTTTATCGAACAAAACATTTATTGTGGAATTGGGATTCCTGGGAGTGCATTCCGATGAAGATCATCAAAGGTAAGTGAATATTTATAACGCTATTTACTTTTGTGACACCTCTCCTTCTTTGGAAAATGGCTGTATGTTTTTCTGTGGCTAGGTGCTGACCTAACATAATCGCAAGGTGTGCTTTCGCCGTAAATGCTTTACGGCGAAAGCATACCTTACGATTATTTGAGAACATCGCCCATTAGACAAATCATTACAAACCGTAACCAGCCAAGTAGAAGAGTTGCACAAGTCAGAAAAAGAGAGAAAATGTATCACCTACCTTTGATAATCTTCATATGGTTGCACTCAGAAGACATTCATTTATTCAGTAAATGTTCCTTTTGTTCGATAAAGTCTCTTTATATCCAAAAATCCAAATTGTATCCGTAAAGTTCATAGAAACATGTCAAATGATGTTTATATTCAATCCTCAGGTTGTTTTTAGCCTAAATAATCAATAATATTTCAACCGGACAATAACGTCGTCAATATAAAAGGTAAACAAGAAAGGCACTCGCTTGGTCTCGCTCATGAAAAAGCTCTGTGACACAGCAGGGTCCACTCATTCAGACTGCTCTTACTCCCTAATTTTTCAGAATACAAGCCTGAAACAATTTCTAAAGACTGTTGACATCTAGTGGAAGGCATAGGAACTGCAATTTGAGTCCTAAGTCCATGGATTCTGTAATGGCATTAAATAGAAAACTACAAACAAAAATTCTACTCCCTGAATGGATTATTCTCAGGTTTTCATCTGCCTAATCAGTTCTGTTATAGTTGCAGAAACTATTTTAACAGTGTTGGTGTTTTCTATCCAAATCTACCAATTATATGCATATCCTAACTTCTGGGCCTGAGTAGAAGGCAGTTTAATATGGGTACGCTTTTCATCCAAAATTCCAAATGCTGCCCCCTACCCTAGAGAAGTTAAACAAATCCAAATATATTTTAGATTCTTCAAGTAGCCACCTTTTGCCTTAATGACAGCTCTGCACACTTTTGTCATTATCTCAACCACCTTCACCTGAAATTATTTTTCAACCATCCCACATATGCTGAGCACTTGTTAGCTGATTTTCCTTCACTCTGCGATCCAACTCATCCCAAACCATCTCAATTGGGTTGAGGTTGGGTGATAGTGAATGTCAGGTCATCTGATGCATCACTCCACCATTCTCCTTTTTGGTCAAATAGTCCTTACACAGCCTGGAGGTGTGTTGGATCATTGTTCTGTTGAAAAATAAATGATAGTCCCACTAAGCGCAAACCAGATAGAATGGCGTATCGCTGCAGAATGCTGTGGTAGCCATGCTGATTAAGTGTGCCTTCAATGCTAAATAAATCACAGTGTCACCAGCAAAGCACTCCTCCTCCACACATGTGGAGATCATCCGTTCACCTACTCTGCGTCTCACAAAGACACAGCGGTTGGAACAACACATCTCAAAATTGGACTCATCAGACCAAAGGATAGATTACTTTTTTTTCTTTTGAATTTTACCCCTTTTTCTCCCCAATTTCGTGGTATCCAATTGTTGTAGTAGCTACTATCTTGTCTCATCACTACAACCCCCGTACGGGCTCGGGAGAGACTAAGGTTGAAAGTCATGCGTCCTCCGATACACAACCCAACCAAGCCGCACTGCTTCTTAACACAGCGTGTATCCAACCCGGAAGCCAGCCGCACCAATGCGCCGGAGGAAACACCGTGCACCTGGCCACCTTGGTTAGCGCACACTGCGCCCAGCCCGCCACAGGAGTCGCTGGTGCGCGATGAGACAAGGACACCCCTACCGACCAAGCCCTCCCTAACCCGGGCGACGCTAGGCCAATTGTGCGTCGCCCCACGGACCTCCCGGTCGCTGCCGGTTATGACAGAGCCTGGTCGCGACCCCAGGGACTCTGATGGCACAGCTGGCGCTGCAGTACAGCGCCCTTAACCACTGCGCCACCCCGGAGGCCAAAGGATAGATTTCCACCGGTCTAATGTCCATTGCTTGTCTTTCTTCTTATTAACTCTCTTCTTATTGGTGTCCTTCAGTAGTGGTTTCTTTGCAGCAATTTGACCATGATTCACGCAGTCTCCTCAACAGTTGATGTTGAGATGTGTCTGTTACTTGAACTCTGACCATTTATTTGGACTGCAATTTCTGAGGTTGGTAACTCTAATGAACTTATCCTCTGCTGCAGAGGTAACTCTGGGTCTTCCTTTCCTGTGGCGGTCCTCACGAGAGCCAGTTTCATCATAGCGCTTGATGGGTTTTTGCGACTGCACTTGAAGAAACTTTCAAAGTTGTTTCAATTTTACGGAATGACGGACCTTCATGTCTTAAAGTAATGATGGACTGTCGTTTTTTGCTTATTTCAGCTGTTCTTGCCGTAATATAGACTTAGACTTATTTGGTAAAAGACCATCTTCTGTATACCAGCCCTACCTTGTCACAACACAACTGATTGACTGTAACGCATTAAGAAGGAAATAAATTCCACAAATGAACTTTTTAACAAGGCACACCTGTTAATTATTTTTTTTATTCAACATTTAACTAGGCAAGTCAGTTAAGAACAAATTCTTATTTACAATGACGGCCTACACCGGCTAAACCTGGACGACGCTGGTTCAATTGTGCGCCACCCAATCATGGCCGGTTGTGATACAGCCTGGAATCAAACCAGGTTGTCTGTAGTGACGCCTCAAGCACTGAGATGCAGTGCCTTAGACCGCTGCGCACTCGGGAGCATTGAAATGTATTCCAGGTGACTACCTCATGAAGACATTTGAGAGAATGCCAAGCGTGTGCAAAGCTGTCAAGTCAAAGGGTGGCTACTTTGAAAAAATCTAAAATGTTTTTATTTGTTTAACACTTCTTTGATTACTACATTATTCCATGTTATTTCATAGTTTTTATGTTTTCACTGTTATTCTACAATGTAGAAAATAGTAAAAAATAAATAAAAACCCTTGAAGGACAAGGTGTGTCCAAACTTTTGACTGGTACTGTAATTTGATGAATATATGTCGGTCTATTCGTACTTGTTTTTTATGAACTGTCAAGCACTTTTGTCCAACTCAGTCACTATACTGCTTTGAAATAAACAAGTGATGATGTATTTTGTCCCAAGCATTCGCTAACTGAAAGCAAGCTCACAGAAATGTTTGAGGATTTGCCCTCTTTCCAAAAGTTTAGTGAGCTAAACACTCATATTGCAAATCCCCACACTTAAAAAAGCATCAACATGAATGTTTGTGCCACGACGTAGAGCCACTTTCACTTTGACATCATACTAGTAAAAGGCTACTGTTCGCATTGTTGTTTTGACCTTTGCTGAATGAAAAGAGTATATGCCATATTGTCTGTAAGCTAAATCTACTCTCATAGACCTGTGTTTATTCTCTCTCTCCTGACTGTCTAACACTGATGTTCCTATGACCCCCCACCATAGGACCGCAAGCTGTCCAAGTCGGAACGGCAGCGGTTCAAGGAGGAGGCTGGCATGCTGAAGGGGCTGCAGCACCCCAACATTGTCCGCTTCTATGAATCCTGGGAGGCCCCCGTTAAAGGCAGGAAGTGCATTGTGCTGGTCACAGAACTCATGACCTCCGGAACACTGAAAACGTGAGTATCACTCTTACACACAGGCGTCAACACCAGTCCAGTGCTGGACGTCATGCAAATGGTGTTGCTCTCTTCTGTGTGTTCTTTCTCAACGATGGTCATAATGAAACTGTCTGCACTAGGTTCCTGAGTCAGTGAATTGTAATGAGGATGGATGTGTGACATCCATCTTTAACCCTATATCTGTCCTGTTCTGTAGGTATCTGAAGCGTTTCAAGGTGATGAAGATTAAGGTTCTGAGGAGCTGGTGTAGGCAGATCCTGAAGGGCCTTCACTTTCTCCACACCCGAGCCCCTCCCATCATTCACAGGGACCTGAAGTGTGACAACATCTTCATCACCGGCCCCACAGGCTCCGTCAAGATAGGAGACCTGGGATTGGCCACACTCAAGAGGTCATCTTTCGCCAAGAGTGTCATAGGTACGACTCCAATATCACCCACTTCCTTTTACTGTGCCCTGCTTTCCTCCTCGCTACACTCCAAAGGGATGTCTTGTGTAAGGTTCTTATACTGTGGTTGACCTTGAGGTTATGAAGGGTTTGATTTGGGGGGTGTAGGTTTTTGTTTCTGATCATCTTTCTTTCTTTTTTTTTGACAATGTGGTTGGA
Organism: Oncorhynchus tshawytscha; assembly: GCF_018296145.1. NCBI lineage: Eukaryota > Metazoa > Chordata > Actinopteri > Salmoniformes > Salmonidae > Oncorhynchus > Oncorhynchus tshawytscha. The sequence continues at coordinate 35,704,218 of NC_056434.1, read as the reverse complement.
AAACAGACCACAATGTTTCAGCTCTCTAATCAAACCACAGCACAAGCGGAGGCCAGGTCATGGGGAGACCCACAAACCCTTTCTTTACACACACTGTCATGTCAGTGAGTCCGCTGGGGCTGGTTACTCAGTGACAGAATCGATTAGATAGACTTTTTCCTCCATAAAGTGAAAGTTTGCTGTGTCAGGCTCCTACTAAGAGTAAGTAGCGCCTCCAATCTCTCGGTGAAATATGAATCTCAATCCACCTGTCATGCCTTAACCGTCAGGCTAGCCAGACCAGGGCAACAGGTATGGCCACTGGTTCTATGTTCTGTCTCAGACTGGTCTTTGCTCTGTGGTTTGGAAATATGTGGTCTGTTTGCCAATGATGCCAATAACATTTCCCGTTTGTCTCTCTTTTTTTTAAGGGTTTGCTCCCGCAGGTTTTTGTCAGTGTTTCTGTCTTTTAAACTATTTTAGGAGCAGAGAGAATGTCTGCTTCTTTTTCTGTCTGGAAAGCCCCCCCCTACCCACTTCTCCTTTATCAGACCTTTTTTCTTTTTTTTTTCTTTCATTCTCGGGCATGTTTTGTACTGTAGGCTGTAGCCTCAGATGTGCTCCATGCTGCAGTAAAGGAATAAGTAGGGTACTGCTGGTAAGTGACTATTGTTATGGGCCTGGTAAGTGTGCGAGTGCACTGTGACACACATCTTACAAAAACCTATTCATTTCAAATATCCATCTTGAGTTTTTCTGTGTAAGACCCTCAGAAGATTGAAAGCAGAGTATCTGCTATTTGAATACGGCTGGTGTCCAGCCACACACTGTTTCATTAACTAGCTATGAGATCTGCTTCTCTCGGGCCCTCACCGTAACACCTTACTCCCCAGGTCAATGAGGACAGGTAAGTCAGCCTACTTAAAGGTACGTTTGTATGAAACGGGTTATGTTTGAGTGTTTGTTTGTGAAAGGTAAGGTCTTGACACAAGTTATTTCCATAGCTAGTCTTACAATTCATGCCCCTTCTCTGCCATATTGAAGCCCCTGATCACTCAACTCACTAACCGGGTTCTGACGGTAAACCGGGTAATTCTACAGTCTGTCAGTAGTTGAACTGACATGTGTCTAACACCAATTTTCCCACAGTGTGTTCTGTACACCAGCCATCTTCTTTAGACCCCTATACTAGGTGTATTACCCCCCCCCACCAGATAACAAGGTCTTACACTGAGAGACGTGTGCCTCTTTCACTACAGTCTAACTGAGCCCAGCTTCCCCCTTTTTTTTGTTGCTCTCCTCCTCCCCCCTCTCTCTTTCTTTTTCTCTCCTCTCGCAGGCTCTGCTCACCCGGAGGCAGCGGCGACGGGTCACTCTTCTTCTTCCTCCTCTTCGGTTAGAGGAGAAGTGGGGCGTTTTGGGTGTGACACTCCGAGAGGGAGAGAGAGACAGAGTTCTGAATGGTTGTATTTGATTTAAGGTACCCCTGAGTTCATGGCGCCTGAGATGTATGAGGAGAAGTACGACGAGTCAGTGGATGTGTATGCCTTTGGGATGTGCATGCTGGAGATGGCCACCTCAGAGTACCCATACTCCGAGTGCCAGAACGCTGCACAGATCTACCGCAGAGTCACCAGCGTAAGTCTCCCCCGCCTCAACCCTCATTCCATGAACCCTGTTGTTCTCCCACTCTGCCAACCCCCTCTCCCTGTTGTCCTCCCACTCTGCCACCCTCCCTCTCCCTGTTGTCCTCCCACTCTGCCACCCCCCCTCTCCCTGTTGTCCTCCCACTCTCCCTGTTGTCCTGCACTGTCCTGTTATTTCCCTCTGGCTGATACTGGAAATGGTCTTTGGCTTGGATCCAAAGGAGGAGCAATAAAACACACACCTCGACATAGATACTCCATGATTTATGGTTAGAAATGGATATGGAAGGTGAGCCTATTTTGTCACCAATCAGCATTGCCATTCTAGTAATGTAATCTCTGCTGCCACGCTCAATGATCACAGTTGTTCATCAACTACACTGGGAGGTAGTAGGTACACCTTCTCACTTCCGTGAGCGCTGCACGACCATGGTGGGAAATTCACTTTTTGGTCCACCAGCCACTGTCGCAGGTAGATGTTTTTTTAAATCTACCAGACACTCAGATTTTTTTTACCAGACAATATTATTTTTGCCATAATTACAACAAAAATATAAGCGGATGAGCATGCTTTCTGTTTTCCTAAAACAAGAAATGTATTACTATACTGAACAAAAATATAAATGCAACAATTTCAAAGATTGTACTGATTTACATTTCATATAAAGAAATCAGTCAATTGAAATAAATGCATTAGGCCCCAATCTATGGATTTTACATGACTGGGCTGGGGTGCAGCCATGGGTGGTCCTGGGAGGGCACAGGCCTACCCACTGGGGAGCCAAGCCCAGCAAATCAGAATGAATTTCTCCCCCACAAAAGGGCTTTAATGCAGACAGAAATACTTCTCAGCCCCAGACGATCCCGCAGGTGAAGAAGCCAGATGTGGAGCTCCTGGGCTGGCATGGTTACACGTGGTCTGCGATTTGTGAGGTCGGTTGGACGTACTGCCAAATTCTCTAAAACGATGTTGGAGGCAGCATATGGTGGAGAAATGAACATTAAATTCTCTGGCAACAGCTCTGGTGGACATTCCTGCAGTCAGCATGCCAATTTCACGCTTCCTCAACTTGAGACATCTGTGGCATTGTGATGTGACAACTGCACATTTTAAAGGGTCCTTTTTATTGTCCCCAGCACAAGGTTAATTTATGTAATGATCATGGAGTTTTAATCAAATGTATTTATATAGCCCTTCGTACATCAGCTGATATCTCAAAGTGCTGTACAGAAACCCAGCCTAAAACCACGAACAGCAAGCAATGCAGGTGTAGAAGCACGGTGGCTAGGAAAAACTCCCTAGAAAGGCCGAAACCTAGAGAGGAACCAGGCTATGATGGGTGGCCAGTCCTCTTCTGGCTGTGCCGGGTGGAGATTATAACAGAACATGGCCAAGATGTTCAAATGTTCATAAATGACCAGCATGGTCAAATAATAATAATCACAGTAGTTGTCGAGGGTGCAGCAAGTCAGCACCTCAGGAGTAAATGTCAGTTGGCTTTTCATAGCCGATCATTAAGAGTATCTCTACCACTCCTGCTGTCTCTAGAGAGTTGAAAACAGCAGGTCTGGGACAGGTAGCACATCCGGTGAACAGGTCAGGATTCCATTAATCAGCTTCTTGATATGCCACACCTGTCAGATGGCTGTATTATCTTGACCAAGGATAAAATGCTAACTGACAGGGATGTTAACAGATTTGTGCACATTTGAGAGAAATAAGGTTTTTGTGCAAATGGATAACTTCTGAGAAATATTATTTCAGCTCATGAAACATGGGATCAACACTTTGAGTTTATTTTTGTTCAGTATAGTAAGAACTAATGGGGTATATTGCTTAATTTCATAATGTTTGTGACCTGTGTTTTTTAATATACATTGGTTCAAAGATGAAGTTTAGATAGTAAACAGTTCTACAGCTGAACATCACAAATCAACAAAGTGCTTACCTGCTACAAAAGGCTGAGTGATATGGCTTAAGTAGAAATGTAGAATTTAAACTATTTTAGAGTTTTTAATGATAAGAAATGACTAAAAGTTGATTAATAAAAGCTTTTAGGAGAGATATCCCTACTGAATCAAGCACAATCAATAGGTGAGACAAACGCTCAGCTGCCCCTTTAAGGGACTGGCTGTTACCGTGGTAACTTGGATATGCACTTGTCTCTAATGAGAAGAAATAAAACATTTCAGCAGACAATTTGAGTTCACTGTAACTAACAAAAAAATCAACCTAGCATGTGAACAAAGTGATATAACTGGCCAAGAAACTCGAGGAAAAAGTCACACTTAGTAGCCTTTTCTAGTCAATTTGACCAACTTCAACATATGGATAAAAAAATGTATATATTCCAAATATATGTGTGATCACCTGCTGGTGAAATAGACATTCTTACCCACCAATTACAAAATCTACCCGCATTTGGCAGGGTTGGTGTTAATTTCCCAACCCTGTTTATGACACAGGTTACCTTTTTACCTCAGTTAAACATTGTTAAACTCCCTTGATAAGTTACTTGCATTCCAGGAATCAGTATACACAACATACTTATCACAGAATTGTGCAAACGTATGACTGTCTATCATAGCGGTCTTAATGTGACTGTGATTACAGCACTTATCCAGCCCTCCATACCTCTGTAGAGCCAGGCAGTCTCCTGCTGTCTCTATAGAGCTAATCTCTGTTACCCAGAAGTAAATCCTCTTGAAATATGGTCAGTTTCCTTATTTACATTCCTCTCCCTCCCTCCCAGTAACAGCCCTAGTCACTAATCTTCAAAGGGTGGGAGTGTCACCATAACTCCTAAATGCACATGTAGAATTTAGATCAGTGGCCCTCAAAACAGGCCCAGGGTTCAGTGGGCACTGTAGTTACTGAACCTTGCTCTGAGATGAGAGCACTGTAACCGGTGACTCTATTTCCCCTCACCAATGTTGTTTTCCCACAAAAACATTTGGGACATTCAAGTACATCACATTAAATTACATGGGTTTTAACACAAAGCATGCACTGCTGCCCAGTAAAGGGTTATACTCTGTTCTAATACAGTGCTGCTAGGAGGTGACGGGGTAATGCCACAGAACGTTCAGATATAAATATATTATGTAGACAGACCTACTTCTGGCATGTAGAATATGGAATCATTTCAGCTTTGTACACATCATTTCTATCTGCAACCTTGTGCCCTCCAGAACACAACCCTGAGTAGACCAGTGCCCGGTTCCTCAAAAGCATCTTAAGGCTGCTTTCATCGTTAGAACCTTTTGTAGGTGCATCCCTAAATCTCCGAACGGTTTCCCAAAACCATTGTTACGAAAAGTTGCTCTTGAAAATGTTTGTTATTTAACAACTGCCTCAGAGCAGCTAAGTACGTCGTTAGATGCAGTTTTGCACTTTCGCGTCATTTTATACACAGAAGATCTCCGCTAAACACCAAATCTATGTTTATCTGTCTTTCTGTGACCGCCAATAGCTTCAGATCAAGTGTGACAGTGACTACAAATACAAAGTTGCTGATTTCTTTGCATAACAAGTGAATGATATAAAGAAACTTCAAATGAAAACCGAGAACTGTATCAAAAGATAAATACAGGTCTATCTGAATGATATTAAGTTATATTTAGATATTTGTGTGCTTTTTAGCTATTTGACTCCATGTATTTCATGTGTAACATGTGCGCAATGATGTACCAAATCTTGATTTAGTGCATTATTATAGTTAAGCGTTAGAATAAGACGCATCAATATTTGTAGCCTTGGATAATAATATCGCTCTAGGAGCTGATCCGTCATCGGTATTGTGGAATAATTCTAATGTTAAGATTAGATTGGAAAGGGAGAACGCTGATCCGAGAGCAGTGCTTCCTTTCTTTCGATCCAATCCATATCAACACAGGCCTCAACGACGCACTTTTCTCTGTGTGGTGTTTTGGAAAACCATGTTACATCTTCTGATGGAAAGATGCATCATAAAACACTTGTAAGCGTAAGTTCCATCGCTATCGGGAAAACAGGCCCAGGAAGTTAGAATCACGGAAGAATAATCTTTCTACGTTGACCATATGTGGGTTGTTGACTGGGGAGTGTGTGTGTGTGTGTGTGTGTGTGTGTGTGTCCTATAGGGGGTGAAGCCGGCCAGCTTCGACAAGGTGGCCATCCCTGAGGTGAAGGAGATCATCGAGGGATGCATCAGACAGAACAAGGACGAGAGGTCAGCTCACACTCACATTCTGTTCATTTAGCAGACACTCTTACCCAGTGTGATTTCTGCGAAGTCCAGCTATAGAGTCACGGATGCAGGGAGAGTATTCCTACTCATGCACCCAGGACCTTCTCAAAATGAGAAGACTTTAAAAGGGTTTTTTGTTGTCAAAAATATCTCTGTTGATTTTACTCTTCCCGTCTCTCCTAGGTACTCGATAAAGGACCTGCTGAACCATGCCTTCTTCCAGGAGGAGACCGGGGTGCGTGTGGAGCTGGCTGAGGAAGATGATGGGGAGATGGAGGCCATCAAGCTGTGGCTGAGGATAGAGGACGTCAAGAAACTGAAGGGGAAGTACAAGGAAAACGAGGCCATCGAGTTCTCCTTCGACCTCAGCAAGGACGTCCCAGAGGACGTGGCCCAGGAGATGGTGGGTGACGACACAATGTCCACTTCAGAGATATTGACTGCACCCCTAACGGCACCATATTATCTATATAGTGCATTACTTTTGACCAGGGCCAATAGCGAATAGGGTGCCACTTGGGAGTCTATTCTTACTGATTATTTAGGAATCTTTCAAGTCCTAACACTTCCCTGGTCCCCTGTTCTGTTCTCTCTCTGTGTGTGTGTCTCTGTCTCAGGTGGAGTCTGGCTACGTGTGTGAAGGGGACCATAAGACCATGGCCAAGGCCATAAAGGACAGGGTTTCCCTCATCAGCAGAAAGAGGGAGCAGAGGCAACAGGTCTGTACCAGCTCAATGGAATCTTAGTTCTGAATCCTGAATGTAAAGTTTTATAATATTGCAATCAAATGAATTAAACTGAGGTGAACTTGATGTTATGATATTGAAGGTGAGAGAGGAGCAGGAGAAGAGGAGGCTGGAGGAGGAGCAGGGTCCACGACAACAAGAACAACTAATTCTACAGCAGCAGCCCGGCACAGAGGCCTCCCAGCCAGGCCAACAGGCTGCCCCCTACACCCAGCCACAGCCCACCCAGCAGCCACCACAGCCCAACCTGCAGACGACACCCGACATCCCCCCTCAGACGGCACAGCTGGGGCCCCAGGGAGTTCCCTACATACCCCAGTCTACAGGGCAGCTCCCAGTCCCAGTATCATCCCAAGTTCCAGCCCAGCCAGAGTCAGAGGCGCCAGAGGTGGACCAGTACCCGCAGCAGACTGAGACAGGTCTGTACATTCTGCCTGGCACCTTTTTTTTTTGTTGCACTCA